>NC_056737.1:1331767873-1331960373 GCF_019279795.1 Protopterus annectens
TACCACTCCAGTAGTTGTGACCACTTCTGCTTCCAAAGTGTTGTTCATCTTACTGGACCAAAAAGATACTTGCCAATACATATCAATCCACAAAGATCATAGACAGTACATTAAGTTCAAGGTAGGATAAGGCTATTGCCAGTTTTTTTGGTCTTTGGCCTTTCCACTGCCTCATGGTATTTGTAAAGTGCCTTGCTTCAATGTTTACTGCACTTGAGGATATAAGGAATGCATTTATCCCAATTTCCATAAAAAAAAAAACAACTTTAAAATTTCCATGATTAAGTTACCAAACATACAGAATTACTTGGCATGACAATCTTAAACTCAGTTTACATATCCACAACAGCATCACAAAAACCCATCAAAAACTAATCATCCTGCAGAGTAAAGAAATTCTTTACAGACTCTGCCAAGGTAACTCTAGCCACCACTTACCTCTTACACTCTTTCCTATCATGGCCAACCTACAGGGCTCACTTGGTTTTAAACTTGAACAGTGCTGTAACAAAGTTGCCAGATTAGCTTGCAATAAACCTTAATGCCTCTGTCACTGTTAGTACTAAAAACAATTAACTGGCTCGAGCTTCCTCACCACCTACTTTTACTCAGCTCACCTTAATCCATAAAATCATCCATACCCCATCCTCCTGACCAGTAATTAGACCCCTACTCCAATGCTATCTTCCAAATCATCCCATTTGATCAAATAATAAACAACTGCTTACCATCTACAAACTACAAAGAGCTGCTGGGGTCAGTCTCCGTTCCATTGGTATAGCTAGAACATGGAATAAAATTCCTGTATCAATCAGGTCTGTCACACACCTTCATCTTTTCAAACCATTCCTAAAAGGCTTCCTCTCTGCCTCCTGGCTTTGGTCCATGTTCCTCATTTGGGGCATAGCTCTCTAACACCCTTCATCACCTTTCTTATACCTCCCTTTTAAAGCACTAAATCACTTAACCTGCTTATCCCCTTCTAATACCTCACTTTATTGTTCATCTAAAACTACTATACCTACTTCTAATTAGCACAACCAGGTTAATATTCCATCACTACTACTCTGTTAACCTTCAAATTTGCTTATCTCCTCTTTTTTGTCAAACATAACCTTTCTAAGGGCATTGGGTCGTATGTCAGCCTCTGTCATAATGGTAACCCAGGACAGGCTGTGCATGAGGAAGGATCACTGGTACCTTGGGAACATGTGTCAGCAACAGAAATACCCTCTTTACTAGGTGGGCGCATTTGATCCTCTTCATTAGGAGGGAGCTTTGGTTGAGGAGCTGAGTATCTGCAATGCAGTTAGGGAATGCAGTTGGCGATTCCAGAGGGGACATAGACCCTGAACATGTGTACCTAAAACTGTATTGATGAGTGCATTCAGCATACTTAAAAGTGTAAGGTGTATGTAGCAAGGCCATGATATACAACATGAAGCCTTCATGGCCCTAATCCTGGCCCTAAGAACATATCGATCAGTATGTCAGCCAGGGAATTTAAAAGCCATGGCAGTCAACAGTACAGTGATGTGTCTTGTAAATGATTAAGGGGGTACTTACTCCTTACTCTGTCTTTTTCTCTCCCACAGTTAGCCATCACCTGCCACCAATTCCTCTCTTTGTTCTCCATATCTGCCAGCTCCACCAGAGCCTCCCCATAGGCCAAACCTGACCCACAACTGGGACCCCTGAGACTGAGGACACTGATGCACCATCATGTCACTCCCAAGAAGTATACACTAACTTGCCACCTATGTTATCATTGCCTTTGGGAGGTGTGTGTGTGTGTGTGTGTGTGTGTGTGTGTGTGTGTGTGTGTGTGTGTGTGTGTGTGTGTGTGTGTGTGTGTGTGTGTGTGTGTCTGTGTGTGTGTGTGTCTGTCTGTATGTGTGTGTGTGTGTGACCTCCCGACGAAGAGGCTTACTACCTATGAAGCATGGAGCTTGACAGGCACATAAACTGCTTATTGCAGTTAGCAGTGTCTGCCTCCCCAGATGGACAAGCTGACAATGACCACTCTTACCATGCCCCTATATGGCTTCCATGCTATTAATTGAGCACTGGTAGTCTGAGGCACAGTAAGGACTTTACCGCTTTGAGCCACGGGGCCACTATGAAGCACTTACTCATCAGTTGTGCAGGCTGGCATTGATCCCAGTTGGAACTTCATCTTCTGGCCTCTTATATCCCATTATTATAGAACACAGTGGCAGACAAATTAAGCAAGACCAGACTGGGTAGCCAAAACTGGAAGCCTGAACCCAGTGTTTTCCATTCTCTGAAATAGGAATGGGGTCTTCTACAGATAAGTATCTTTGGCAGAAGCTCATAGGTACTTTTCAGGATATTGATCTGTGAGGATGTTAAGAAGCCAAACCTTCCATTCTCATGGCATTTTTAGCTCTTATATTTTGTGTATAAATAACCCAGAGATGAACAGAACAAGGAGATGTTGAGACATCTATTTACATGTTGCTCCATCCATGAGGGACAAGATTGCTAAGCAGGGAGTAAATTTGAAGTTACCCATTTATTCATCCAAAGTACATTTGTATACTGTAAGAGATGTACTTTGCTTTATGTGGAGTGGAAGATAGTTACACAGAAGTGGATTTTTTTGTGATACATATCTATCCCACCGACATTTTTAATTTATGTTGCAGTAGAGATTGAGATCCCTTGAACACATGTTTACATCACCATTGGATTTGCAGATGTGTAATAAATCTGACAGGATAGGGTCTGCTGAGTCTGTATACACAAGGAAGAGGTCAGTAGTCTGTGTGATACCAAGAAGAGAGACAAGGCTTTGAGGCAGTCTATGACTTAGGCCCTTGATTTTCTTAGTGAGGAAGCATTGTGTTCCTTCCATTTGGGACAAGTGTTTGTAGAGTTACATACCAAATGGTGCTTTATACTCAATGATTGGTTTAACGAGTACAAGTACAGTGGAATGATCACATCCCTGGACCTGGACAGCATACCTTGAGATATAAACTGTGCATTGAAAAATGATTTCCTTACAATAGTGGATACATGGTGATCAAAAAAAGAGTTTGCTGTTGACATATGTTCCCAGATACCTGACTACAGGAATAATTTTCAGGAGGGTGCTGTGATTATGATAGTTAAAGGGGAGTCATGCCTGTCAAAAATATATTTATACATTTCTTGGCATTTAGGTTTAGTCCACGGTTTTCACACCAGTTACTTGTTTGGGACAGGACCTTTTGGAGGTTCATGATGTCCTCTGGATAGTTTATGATGGCATCACATTTCCAGTCATCTACAGACTTGATTTGACACAACTTCTTAGCATTAGCTTTGACCTCCAACAAGTAGATAGCAAAGAGGAGTGCCCCAAGGACTGAACCCAATGGTACACAGCTAGATGAGGTAGAGATGCCCGCTTTATTTCCTCAGTTCTTTTTCTGAGCAATTTACTATCCAGTGTGTTACATGGGGATTTGCATTTAGCTTGGAGACTTTTTCTATGAAACCTGAGTGTCCAGTGGTGTTAAATGACTTTGTGAAGTCCAAGTACATGCTGTGTACCAATTTGCCCTTGTTCATTGCTACATTAACTTTTTCAAAGGAGTCAACCAAGTTAAGTAGTCAAGACCTTCGCTTAATGTATCTGAAATGGCATGGGTCAAGATTATGTAAGTTACCTATATAACCTTGTTTATTAATTCCATCCCTCTCATAGCCTTATGGATGATTATTCTCAGGCTTATGGATCTATAATTACCCAGATCCATTGAAGCCCCACCTTTGTGCCGTCTCCATTCATCCATCCTGAAGCCTGTTTAGATGCATATACTGACTAGCCTTTATAAGGAGTCTGACAAGTCATGTTTCAGGCTGGCAGAAGTATTCTAGGCCTTAAGTAACACCTTGGCAACTTGAGGGATGGATGTAGATATGTGATCTGAGAATATTGGAGAAGAGTGGGGGGCTGAAGTTTCAGATGAATGTGTCTGCTAGTATTGACTATGTCCTCTTGGTCTGAGTATGTGATTTCACTTACTGTTAGCTCTGCACATTACTGGGCATTGTTTCTGAGGTTTCTAACATAGTTAGCAATCACTTTGCGGTTATCCCTCATTTGGGTGGCTAGTTTTATCTTATATCTGATGTTGGATAACTTGAATATATTCAGGAGTCATTTGTTGAGTTTATCAAGATCATTTTTGACATCTTGAGAGTTAAATTTATTTTTGTGTGCAATGAGTTTTTTTTTCTTTTATTATTTATTATTTATTTATTTTATTTTATTTTACATTTGTTGACCAGGCTAGTCTAACTGGATATATGTCTATTTTCAGTAGAGTCCCGGGGAGAAAAGCTCCACATAAAAGACAAGAACAAACAGAACATTACAACTTCAGTTACAGATCACTTGTCAGACAAAACAGGTGATACATGGTAACCTAGCATTCATGATAGATAAAAGTAAAACAAAATAGAAAATTCCTTTTTTAACCAAACAATAGCAGAAGAAAAGAGTGTTCAGAAGGATGTGGGAGATTCCCAAATCAAAGTTATAAATATGGCACAGGAGAACAGAACAGTTATAAACAAGATTGGGAGAATTAGTTAAGGGCAGTGACTCATCTGTAAGGTAGTAACATGTTCATACAGTCTTTCTTGGGTACAATAAGTCTAACTTAGAAGGTAGTGGTCTTAAAGTGGCTATAAAGTGAGTAGTAAATTGGTGCTATAACCTAGGATAACAGGAAGAGAAATCTTAGTCAGGGTTAGTACAAGGACATAGCCAGTGGGTTGTAAGGTATAATTTGAGTTTCTTTTTGAATAGTGCAGTTGAAGAAATAGTTCACCAGGAAGTAGGTTCCAGTTTTTTTTCCCCACAGTGTTAGAGAAAAGGGAATCTCCTGCTTTATTGTTTGGTTTTTGTCTAGATACAAGTAGTTTATTTGCTGAGCGTAGGTTTGCAAAATTTTTATATGGGCCGATTAGACTCATGAGAATTGATGTGTTACCTGGATAATAAAGGGTTTTATGGGCAATAATCAGTTGGTGGAATAGAATCTGATTATGCAGTTCCAGCCAACCCAGTTGTTTCAGATTTTGGCAGAGGTGGGTTCTGAAAGGGGAGCCAGTAGCAAATCTGGCATGTTATTGTAGGAGATTGCCAGCTTGTTGAGGTTGCTTTTAGATAGATTCATGTATATAGGAGAGGCATAAAAGAGAGTTGAGATAATGTGGGTGTGGGCAATAGTAGTTCTAGCTATGGGAGTAAGGAAGGGTTTAATGTTATAGAGGGAGCCTAGTTTTCGGTTAACTGATTTTATTGTGGTGTTGATATGAATATCATAGTTAAGGTTTGTATTAGATTCCACCACAGGGGTTTATTTTTGAATTTGGCATTGTTTTTATTTCTGAGTGGTACCTATGCAGTTGTCTTTGCAATTGTTTTCATGTGCATAGAACATGGTGGTAAAGGATTTGCATACACAATGGGGTCATTAAGGTGGAAGAGGCTTTTGAATTCAACCAGTTCATCAATCAGTTTTAATAGATTAGTATTTGCATAATCTTTGAAAACTATGGCATTGGACATTACTTCAGGCTTCAGTCTTATGGTAAATGCAACTAATTTGTGGTCAGATTTGACCTAGGAAGAAGTTGCAATTGATGGGGAGCATAACTGCCCCATATTGGTAAGGACTATTCCAGGATTTTGTAACCCTAGCTGGGATACTGAATAACTGGTTGAAAGAGTTTGTATTGATGAAGTCCAGAAATTCCTGGGCATACATGCTTGAAGATGTACAAGTCTCCCAGTTTATTGGAGGGGTAGTTGAAGTCTCACAGGGGAATGATGTTTGACTTAGCACTTAGGGACTCCATAATACTTAAGTAGAAGATGCGGGCTAAGGGGGACATTTGGGGACCTGTAGTTTGCTATGATATTACAAGGGGCTTTTTAATAGTAAGATGGACATAACTTCCAGGTCATTAACTTGTCTAATGAGTCTGAAGATGAAATATTAATGCCTTCATCTAATGCAGTGATCTTGAATGTGTGATAGGCATTGATACCTTGTACTGATGGAGTGCTTTCATTGGTCTTAAATGATGCCTCTGTGATGATGCATATATCACTGATTTTCCAGCATAAGTAGTGCTTGTAGGGAGTGCTTTTTTGTTTGTTTGTTTGTTTGTTTTTCATTAACACTGCTAGTGTTGGTCTCTGACTTCCAAGATGGTTGCACATTCAGTAACAGCATGACTCTAACTCTTCCAGTGTGAAAACAGAAACTTTGCAGAGGTAGCCAATAGACCTGGATTTCTGGGTAAATTTCAGTAACTGGCTAGTAAATGCAGTGCCTGGATGCCAGGAAAATAGAAATGCAAATGACCTGAAGGAAAATCAGCTGCAAAAGGTGAAGAGAAAAACCTGCTTGGGGAGAGTACTGCATTCCTTCAGAAAAAAGCAGTGCAAGCTCCAGACATGACTTCTAGCAACTTAGAGGAAATTATAAGGCAACTGTACATAGACCTGACTAAAATAAATGAAACACTGATGGAGTATATCAACTCAAATTATAAAAGGCTGGAAAAAATGGAATAAGCTTTAAACAGATATTCAGATAAGGTCATAAAACTGAAAAACTCAGAGATCAAAATGCAATAAAGGCTGGCTGAATATGAGACTGCACAAGAAGAGATGTTTCAAAAAAATAATAGAATTAGAGGACAGACCACATAGAAAAAAAAAATGAGATTTTCTGCTGTACCCGAGAAGCTGGAAGGAACAGACTGTATTAATTTTTTGAAAGAACAAATAAGCAACCGGACTGATATTCCACAACAGGAATTGTTAATTGAAAGGGCATATCACGTGTATGCTCCAAACCTAGCTATGAGAAAACAACCTATACCTTTAGTAGTTGTTGTTGTGTCTTTCAGCTTTTCCTGGTTAGGGGTTGCCACAGCAGAACTCCGGTCCGCTAATGATTGGCAGTGGATTTTTACATGCCGAGTTGCCAGCCCTGATGCACAACCTTCAACGAAGGTACGCCCATTCATGCATGTCTCCTCACAGAAGATGCTCTAGCTGAGAATCGAACGGGACAACGTCTTGCTGTGAGTAAAGATGCAATGTTAACAACAGAAGGAGTTGATTCTGACAAAACTGTGTCAGAAGGACAAAGTACTAAAAGTGGGAGACAGTAGAGTGTTTGTGAAGAATGATTACTTATTGTACACCAGGCAGAAGAGGAGTAAATGTATTCCATTATTCAGGGAATGTTGATAAGCAGGCATGAGATTCAAACTGCTATCTTCGAAATATTTTTCTCTGGAGGAACAAAATCATTTTTTGATGAAGTACATGCTAAGGAAGAAATACAAAAGTTTGTCCAACAAAAAAGTGAGCTGTGAAACAGAAGGAGATTCTGAGTCTTGTTCTTCTGGTAATAAAGAACACAGACAGATCGTACCAGTGAAACCTTTTCCAGTGTTTCAAAGGAAAATGCTTAAGAGAGGGAAACAAAGCACAAGAGATGACTAGAAGAATCAAGAGTACATTGGAAATTAAGCAAAACATGGTTTGAGAGATGGGGATGAACAGGAATAGAACAAGAGAATCTGGAAATATTGGAATTTCTTGGACTTTGTTAAACTTGTAGGGGACTCTAAAGCATATGCCCTCCTTCATGTCATGAATGTTTGGAGAATACAATCAGTAACTTGGAAATGTACAAATATGAGATTACAAAGCAATAATTACATTTGTGAAATATGACAGAACAAGAAAATCTGGAAATATTGGACTTTTTTGGACTTGGTTACTTGTATGGGACTCTAAAGCATATGCCCTACTTCATGTCATTAATGTTCGGAAAATTACTCAGGAGAGGGGAAGAGGAGGGAGAAAGTTAGCTATAAATAAAACCAAATTTGTTTTTAATACTGCTACTTTGATGGGGAATGATTTTCTTTGCATGTTATAAAGTAAAATTTTCAGTTATTTTTACATGTAAGGGGCATACAAATGTAAATAGTTGCTCCTGTTTCTTTTCCTCCCTTCATTTCTCTTTTCCCTTGTTCAGTTTTAAGAAATGTAGGCACTGCAATGTAAAAAATGGTTACAGATCAAAATAAAAATTAGTGTGCTCTTTCTCATTCTTGTATAGGGAAATGACTGGGTTAAGGCAATTAGCTTAATATTTTAACAAGTTTTAAGAAAAATCAAATAAATGAAAAAGAATATTGGATATTATAAGGCATTTTTTTCTAATAGACAAAGGCATGCTTAGCAGTTTTCATGTCTCTAGCAGACAACCTGATAAAGAGAAATGGCTTGGAGAAAATGTTTTCTGAAAGCATTCAAGTGTTTCCCAGCTGAGAAAGCTATAAAAATAAGACAGACACAGACAGCATTTACTAGAATTACAGGCTGTACCATGCATCTTAGCATGAATAACATTTCTATTAGGTTATCTTAAAACTGTGTGTGTGGTTGTCAGTTTGGAACATTTGTTCCTATTAGGAGGGTAAAACTTCAATATTTGCAGATGTACATAGTTTTGTGTGTTATTATTAAGTTAGTAGGTTTTAGGGGGTATTGAGGGTGTGTTTGTATTTTTGAGGGTTTTCAACAAAACAAAAAGTTCTGTAAGGTGTGCCATATGCTCAAATGGATCTGTAAGATGTGCCATAGGCTCAATGGAGATGACAAGAAACAACTGTATAAATGATTATGATCCAAACAAGCAAACCCCCGAAGTCAATTTTTTTTTGTATAAAAGATTAACCTGCCAAACAGTACATGCATGAAACACAAAAGCTGGAACTAGATATTTAAGAAAAAAGCTGTTATACATAAAAGGTGAGAATAATATTTTTTCAAGAATATGATGCTTTCTATAATGTCTTTAAAAATTAATGGTATCACAGATAAATATAAAAAAGAAAAAGTAGTGAACTATATTAAACAATGTAGAGTGCAAATAGCTATGCTACAGGAGATACACTTAGAAAGAAGTGAGCATGTGAATTTGATAAAGAAAGGTTTTCAGGATGGTTATTCAGAGGATTACATGGGGCAAAGGAAGAGAGGAGTATTTATATTAATTGCAAAAAGAGCTCCAATAGTGATAGAAGAGGATAAAAGGCAAACATTGTAGATTTGTAATAATAAGGGGCTATTGGCAAGGGAGGAGGATTACATTGGCATGTATTTATACTTCACCAAAAACTGTTATAATGGAGCTTAAGTAAATTCTGGGAGAAATAATCAGCTTTCAGCAAGGAATATTACCTTACCTCTTAGTTTTAGCCTTAACATCTGAGAAGTATATACTTAGTAGGGGACCCAGCACAATTTGCAACAGTGAAGATGTGTCTGGTGGGCCCAGAAGGGAAAATATAACAAAAGAGGGTAGATTTGTAAAGAATTTATGAAAATATTTGGCATGGAAGATGTGAATTCATTATTAGGAGTTCTGAGTGAATTTCCATATTATTCCCCAAGATACAAAAACTAGGCTAGGCTAGACAGACTTTACATTTCACAGGAACATGTGCATTTAATTGAAGGTCTTGATATGCATCTAATAACTATCTCAGATCATGCACCAATAATAAGTAAAATGAAAACACAGGGTAATGAAATGAAAATGAGACACTGGCACTTTCCCACCTATCTGTTGAAAAGAGAGGAATTTAAGGAATGGGTAGTAGAAATTATTCAGGCGATAGAAAATTTGTCTGAAAATATAGGTAGGGAGCGGGATAAAATTAAAGTGGAGTTTAAAAATACGGTGGAAATAAAAGCAAGGGAGATATAGTTAAGAAGTAACAAGAATTATTTAGAGGGACTGACAAATGTTAAAGTATTGCAAAACAGGAGCAACTGCAGAGTGCTAAACAAAAAAATAAGGGATTACGATGATAATATGTTTAAATTTAGAAAGATTGCTGTTAAGAAACTGTTTTTTTGATAATAACTCTACAGCACAAAACATTTAGCACAATGACCCAGGCAGCAGAAAGTAGAAAGGGCTGTCACCAAGCTTAGGAAGCCTATAAGAAGAAATATAACAAGGGATCTGCAGAAGTATTAGAAATAGTTCAGAAATTCTATGGATATCTGTATAAAGCAGAGAAATATGGAAATCAAGAAAAGGTACAAATGGAAATATTTATGGAAGAATTAAATATGCCAAGGTTATTGGTAGAGGAGGCTCAATTACTAACAAATAGGATAGGAGGAGGAGGTGAGGTAAAAATGGTGATGTATTACCAATCTACAGGAAAGTCTCCAGGAGTATATGGCATTCCTGTGGCAGTTTGGAAGCTAGGAGGGAAAAAACTGATAAAGAGCTGGAAAGTTTTGTTTAACAATATTTTGGGAGGAGAAGTATCATCATCCTGGAAGAAAGCGGTGGTAGCTATAATACCCAAAGAGGGTAAAGATCCATCAAATCCAGCTTCATACAGGCCCATTTCAGTACTTAAACTATGATTATAAAGTGTTCATGTCTATAATGACTAAAAGAATGGCAAAAGTGATGCCAAAACTGATAGATACTTGGTTTAGTGGAGGAGAGACAAACAGCTGACAACATTAACAAAACACTGATGATCCAGAGGGAAGCAGAATGTAAGAAATACCCTGTTTCTCATGGGTCTTGATGCAGAGAAAGCATTTGACAGAGTAAGTTGGGACTTTGTATGAGCAGTGCAATGGAAGCAATTTTATTCCTTGATAAAATTATACGGTTGATTAGGAGGATATGTGAGGGATCGGAGGTGAAATTTAAAGTGGGTGGGGTCCTAAATAAGGAACTCAGAAATTCAAGGATATAATTGGTATGGTAGTCAGTAAAAGCTGGCTGTTTTTGCAGATGATATTTTATACTTGCCAAAACCACAAAGGGGCATTACAGTGTTGTGGAAGAACATTGTGAGACTTATTCAAATCTTTTCAGGATACGAAAGTAATGAAGCTAAAACAAAGACAGTGGCGGTAAGTTATGTACACACAAGCAAACTGGTTCAGCATTTTTCATATTTATGGGGGCATGATAAAATGAAGCACTTAGGGGTATGGATTAAAATGATTCTAGTGGGGCAGCTAAGGATATGTGTTAAGAAAAGATAATACAAAAAAATGAATAAGTGGAAGCTCTGTTCTATGGATTTTGATAGTAAGATACATGCAGTTAAAATGTTTTTAGTCGCTTTAGTCCTATGTACAGGTCAGGCATATTGTTATCAACCAGAGGAGAAGTTGTGCATAGCAATTAATAAAGAGCTGAAAGATTTTATCTGGGAGGGGAAGACAGCAAGAGTCAAGTGGGATAATCTTATTCTTTCAATAGAACAATGTGGACTGGGATTAGCAGATTTGAAGGGGTACTTCAGAGCAACACAGTTAAGGCTCCTATATATAGCACAAGCAGAAAATTTTAATTCAAAGTGGAAAGAGATGATAATGAAACAAGGGAAAACTCAAGAAATAAGGATAGACTGAGATTTTAGATGCAGACCTTTAAGGAGAATAACAATGATCATACAGAATATTATATTCATAAAGTAGCAGAAAGTATTCTAAGAACTAAGCCAACACAGGAATGGAGAAAGGAAATTCTGCAGGATTACTGCAATTAGGGATACAGATAATAGGCAAGAGGGGGGTGAAATTTATTGGAGAAAACCTTCAAAGGAACCAAGATAATGGGAGCAAATGAATAGAGAGAGAAAGGTAATAGAATGGGAGGACACCAAGAACTTATTTGGACTGCAGGTTAGAGATTGCCTTCCCTATCAAGGATTGATAACAGAGTACAGGCAAAGAGAAAGAAATGGGGGGGTCCTAAATGAAAGACTGGCACTGGTAGAGTTGTTAGTAGAATGTAAAACATAAGTTGCATATAAAATACTACATGATAACTATAAGAATCAATCACAGGAGATTAGAAAGGATTGGGATGAGAGAGTGTATAAACAATTCACAAAGAAGCAATGGGGGGATATATGTCTGTCTTTCAGATATGCAACAAAGTCTAGAAGATTTAGGATCTTTGTTTAGAAATGTTTACATAGGTATTTTTATCCCGCAAGTAGACTCCAAAGAATTTTTCCTCGTGTAGACAGCAAATGCTGGAGGTGTGATGGGAAAGAAGGAGGGAACTGGGAATATATTTTCTGGGATTTCTGGGAGTATAATGAGTTAGCAGATTTTACAGATTCATTGCAGACTGTTCTGTCAGAGCTGCCGGGTGAGAAAACTGGTGTAACTAAGGAAATTATCTTTTTGAGCTACGATACCGAATCAGAATTTCTTAGACATAGAAAGGCCTTGCTGAGTCTAATTATGGTGGCTGCCAAAATAGCAATTACTAGAAAATGGAAATCAAAGTCTAGACCAACTTTCCTAGAAGTAGCAAAGATAGTAACAGGTAAAACAACTAGAAATGGATCTTTAGAAAAGAGTAGAAGCAAATTACATAGGAAAAAATGGGAACAGGGGACCAATACATGCAGAGGAAGAACGAGGTTTAAAAGAAGGCAGGATATGAATGAGGTATGTAACGTCTGACAATGACTGGATATATTATAAGTGATGTTTAATATTTGCAGCTACAGTTGTATAGGCATGGTTTGTAATGTATAATGTTTACAAATGGAATTTTGTTGGTGTGGTCATTTATATCCACATGTACTATGACTGTGTCATATGTGTACTTGTGTTGGAAGGGCATTAATGCTTGCATAATGTATGGAATACTGGCACATGATAGGCAATGTACCGTCACCCTCTCCTTGCACACACTGGTGAGTGGTGCTTTGGTGTGCCTTACTATGGAGTGACATGGCCCACAGGTACTGTTATCTGGAGATGTGCCTGGATAATAATCAAAGCCTCCCCATGGGTGAGAAGACTCAATTATGCAGTGCACCCTTTAGTAAAGATCTGCTGGAAAAAAAGACAAAACAGCAACAGCTGATGAGATAGCTTTTTCACCCCCGTTCCCATCCTGAATGGTGATGAAAATGACTCCATTACACAATGGCCTTTCTGTGAAAAGCACTCTAGGCACAGCAATAAAGGTAAGAGAATATTTGTAAATAAGAAACAGAATTACAGAGGAGGAAGTGACTGAAGAGAGTGCAGTAGAACAGGGGGAGGGGGGGGAAACAGATCACCACCCAACAATAAAGTTAATGGATAATAGTGATGAAACATTCTCCTCCTCCACTTGCCCTCTCCTTACATCACGGGCAGAAACTTTTCCTATTACAAGAACATGTTACAGGTTACAGTATAGCATTCAGGAAGTTTCTTCCATTCCTAGGAATGTCCCTGTCACAACATGATTAACTTAACTCTCCCCATTTAGATGTGCTACTGAGTAGTGGAGTCATAGAAAAGATCTCAAAACTGGAGCAGGGCAAGGGGTTCTACTCAAGACTGTTCTTTTTATCAAAAAAGAATGGTTCCAAGAGACCCATTTTAATATTGTACTGTTCAAAATGTGTACACTGCAGGCTGTACTTGCTTCCAAGAGATGCACCCTTGGTGAACTTTGAAATGAAGGGTACATCTCTACATATACCATTCATAAGGCCACAAGCTGTTCCTTAGGTTTATAGCTGGGAGAAACTACTACAAGTGTACCTGTCTGCCACTGAGTCCTTCTGCTGTACTCAGCAGTGCTTAACACTAGTGTTTGCCCATTTCCTCTGTACTCAGCAGTGCTTAACACTAGTGTTTGCCCATTTCCTCATAAAGGTGATTCATATTAATATTGTGGGCTGTATTAATTCATTAGAATCACTCTGTTTCATATACCTCAAAAGTGGTAGTCATGAGTCTGCCACTCTGACATGATTTTGTTTTTCAGTCTTTGTACCAGTACCTACTGTGCATTTTGTGTCCAAGTGGCATGACCCATGTTGTGTGCAGTGGCAATGTTTCATTTTCCCTCAGTCACTGAGATATGTGATCTCTGTCAGCTGCTAAAATCTTTTCATGATGCATTTAAATCTCCTGCAACACAAAGTAAGTAAACAGCAGGGTTTTGTTCAGTAGTAAAAGCCATGGTTTCCAAAGCCTTCCTTACACTCTTGTTTATGTGTTAAAAGTTGCTAGCATGTTTACCTGCTCAGCTTATTTAACTTTGACTGACATATATCACTCTAAAGGAAATCTCTAGTTAAAAACTGCAGAAATATATGTTTTACTATAGCATGAAGTTCTGTAATGTAATAATGCAACAGAATCACTTGAAGTACTACCCGTTATATCTTAATATGATTTATCACAAAATGGTTGTTATGAGGCCAAGAATAGTTATATAATCTGGTTTCTGTCTTCCAGAATCCATTTTATGTTCATTTTACATGACTCTTGCTAAAAAGTGTGTGCGTGCGTGTGTGTGCGCGTGAGTGTGCGCGTGCGTGTGTATGTGTGTGTGTGTGTGTGTGTGTGTGTGTATGTGTGTGTGTGTGTGTGTGTTTTCCCCCTCGTTTATACAAAGTAACAGTACTGTGAGACAAGGGCATCTCACATAGCCCATGGGACCTGTATTTGTTTTCTTCCTCTGAATTGCCCAGATTTGTAATAGTAGCTAACTTGCTGCTAAATCTTCACAGTTAATTTTAAATCTTTACAAAGCAGACTAGCTAAAAGTTTTTTCATAACCTATCTGAAGTCTTTCAACAGCTCGCAGACCATCTACCATACCCTCCTACAGGTGCCAGACTTGTCAGTCTCCTGCAGGAACCTTGTATGACTCAAGTCAATTTATGTCCACCCTTACAATGCTATTCTTTCCTGCAGAATCAATATGTACATCCTTCAGTTGTGAAATATGTCATATTCTGAGAATTTTCCCCAAGGCATAGATGTATTTTTGCATTACATTATCCCACTTATAGTGATACCCCTTTTATTTACTACTTTATAGCTTACTGATCCTTCATCTAAACAGAATCATTGAGTATATCAGGTGGTCAGTACTTTTATTATGAAATCAAAGTATTGACTATTACAGCCATTTATGAATTGATGATATGCAGTCTCACTTTCAGGTACTGTAAACTGAACTGGTGCTTTAAATATCCCTCTTCCTTGTCAGGTGCCTGCGACTAGAAAGTTGAAGTTTTATTTTGTTTATTATTATTATTAATAATAATAATAATAATAATAATCTTCACAGTGCTGTAGTCATCTGTTAGAATAAAAAATTCTATACCTTTCCACCCCCTTTTTTTGTGAAAAAAGTCAACTTTGCTTTGCCTGTACTGACTGAAACTTGTCATTTCAAAGAGCCTATTAAAAGCAAATCTCAGCTACCTGTAAGTTTGTTACTGTGGTTCATTTTTTTTAGTTAAATAAATAAAAGTAAACTTTCCCTGACAAACATGAGAGTCTTTATCAGTCTTTTTATGTAGCATTGTAGTAGAACTAATTCCTGTTTTTTCATGTAAAGATTTCTCCAACAATAAACTCGTTGTAAAAAATAGTTTCACTTTAGTTATAAAATAGTTTCACTTTAGGTGTTTATAGCCTTTTACTGACCTCAGCAAGACAGTGTCATGATGTAAAATCATTGGTGGTGACCATGTATAAAAAATACAGACTTTCTAGGTTTACTTTCTCAAATGTGGTCCTGTCTAAACAATAAAATCGTTTGGGTTTCGAATAGCATCATACGAACGGACCCCATTCCTAAGTCAGGGTATAATTAAAGTTCATGAAATTAGTACTTTCATTCTTTGATGTTAGTCAAAAGTTCTGTTTGCAGCACCTACAATGTGCTTGGAATTTATTCCTTCTGCAACTCATATGGAGTTACATATGTTGTTAGCATATCTAAATGTGACAATAGATTCTTTTTTGTTATGCCCATTGCTCCTACTACTATTAGAACTGTCTAGGTATCTTTCTTCAAGATTGCTCTCATTTCTTCCTGCAAATCCTGACATTTTATGACTTTGTCTCTCTGTATTTATTTACCGGGAAAGTCCAACTTGGAACAAAGCCAATTTTCAGCAGATGCCCGGGGAGAAATACTCCAGACGCATGTGAGACATTGTAATCACAAGGTATAGCGATTTCAGTGATCAATGCTACTTTTGTCTTTTTTAATGGACTACTACATCTGGTTTTCTCGCATCTATTTTTTGAATTGTCAGTAATGTGTGATCCCATATGATGTACACTTCATCATTCTTTATAATGCTTTGTGGTTCATGTTTCCAATGCTTCTCAGCTACTTCGATATTGTAGTGTTTACAGAGTCCTGAGTTCAACAATCTTGCCACATTATTGGGCCTCTCAATGTACAGGCCCTCTGCCATATGAGTATCACACGCAGCAAGAAGGTGTGTAACTGTTTAAATTATTTTCTTATAGAACCTACATTTGTCTGCTTCTCCCACATAGCCAATGGACCACGATTCTTGCATGGTATTATCAGTATTTCCTCCTTTGGTTTCAATTCACCTCTCCTTTATCATTCCTGTGTCAAATCCTGGTCAACATCAGGTTATTTTAGACCTCTATACTTGCCACTGTATTTATAGCTTCCCACATTTCTTTTTCTTCTCATCTGATCTTTGCCCCTTATATTGTTTCTTTTGTTTTTTTTAGGCACATTATGTTGCTGTCTAGTTTTTGTCTACTTCTGGTTTGATTTCCATTCCCACTTGACACCAGATTGCTTCTGCTAAAATAATCAGAGAGGACATCTTAGACTTCCTCTCCTCATGTTTTCAGCAGATATGTATGGAGTCCCATGACTGCAGATCAATACATGTAATCAATTTCAAGGAGGCACATACTTCCTTCAGAGTGGGGGATATATAATCTTGGTATACAGTGGTTTGTATATGTCATTTGATAAGCATTAAGCATTTTTCTTGTTTTTCTGTCCAATTTATCCAGTACCTTTTGGGGACAGTCAGTCACTCCAAAACTGTAAATTAAAACAGGGAGAGCAAATTGGTTTATAGCTTGGACATTATTCCTATATGTTAGGGCTGTTTTGAATATTAGTTTTAGTCTTCTGAAGTATTCCTTATAGAGTTTTATTCACATTTGTTCATCTTTTATTGCTGATCCATAATCATTTCTTTCATGTTCAGGTTTCTTTATGTCACCTTCCTGTCCTAGATTGATATGTTCTTCTTACTGCATCTTTCCTTCTTTAAACATTGTTTTTGCACTTTTATCAAGACCAAATGCCATTCTTATATCATGTGAGAAAGTTTTAACCACTTGCAGTTTGCTTTCAGCTCCTCATCTGATGAACTGTATAATTTTAAGTCATCCACAAAAAGTAGATAAGAAATCTTTAAGCAAGTTCATTTTCTGGAAGCCAGATTATAACTAAAACCTAATCTGTTATTAAACAGCTTTAATAGGTGAAGAGCAAGACAAAACAGCAGTGATAAAGAATCACCCCAGAATATCCTCATTTGAATTTTTATCCCTGGGATAATAATTTGCCACTTGGCATGTTAATTACAAAGTGGTCTGTGACTATTTCATGGTCACTGTAATACAAATGATCAGTGTAGGCTGTATCTTGTATATCTGTAAACACTCCTTTATTTATGAATGTGGGATGCTGTTGAATGCTTTTTTGTATGTATCCATGCTATGCTTCCATTTTTACAATTCTCCAGTGTGACTTTATTTTGCAACAAATGATCCTTTGTTCCGTATGACTTTCTTTTATTAACCTTTTGTTCTATTGCCATAGTTGGGTTTTCTTCTAAATGACTGTAAACTCTGTCGGCATCAGTTCCAGTATGTAGTCTGAAGGCAAGTTATTGATCTATAGTTTTTAGGATGACTTACAAGTTCACTCTTAAGGAGGAGGAGTATTGTTTTTCCTGTTGTTAACCAGGTTTGTGTCTGTGCACATATAAGTAGTTCTTACTCAAGGCTAAATCGTCATATAAAACTGTTAATACTTTTATCCAGAAGTTAAGTATCGCAGCTGGGTCTGGGGTTTTCCAGTTTGGAGCTTTTCTTATTTTTGTTTCAATTTCTCTGGCCATCACTTCATCCATTTCATATCCTGTACATTTGGACTTCTTACTGTTTCATTTACTTCTTCTATCCATTCAGCATCTTTGTTATATTCCACATGGTCTTCATAGATATTTCTCCAAAATGTGTCTATGTCTTATTTTTTGGTGGTGTTTGTATTCCTTTTGCTTTGTTTCCCATTTCTCTATAAAAGTGTTTTTTAATCAATTAATTACTTATTTTGTACTCTTCCTTTATATTTATCTGTATATCTTCTAAGTTCTTCTACCAGTGCCAATATCTTTAGTTTATTATCTGCAATATTGTACGGTAGATCCTTATTTGTTCTATTAATGTGAGTTGCTTTTATCACATCTATCTTTCAAAGTAGTTTTGTTGGTCTGTTCCCTCTTTTATATTCTTCTAATAGTGACACTTCTTGTCTTAATTGCTTTATAATTTTCCCTAGTCAGTGGTTCCATGATGGCATGTCATTTCTTCCCTAACTTTCCCTTAGTGCTCTGTGTTTTTATGACAATATTTTATCTGCACAGTAATATATCCTATTTACTTCTGTTAAATCACATGAATTTCTGTTAATAGTCTCAATTACCTTGTTCATTTGTTTTATGAGACTTCTGATATTTTGGGTCTTATTGACTTTCTCTAATCTACTTCTTTTATTCATCTTAATATGTCTATCCATCTCTAATAAATCAAGCAACTCTTTCCTTAGATCATTTCTTCTAAACTGAGGGCACATTGTTTGCTCTTTGTTTCCTGTGGGCATTCTACAGAAAGCTCCAGACTGCCTTCCTATTATCTTCTGCTGCATCCTGCACCATCTGTTGCTGTTTAATATGGGATCTCACTGGCCCATCACTCCACAACATTGACTGCATCAGAGTTGCCACTGTTTCCTGTTCCTTCCCTTGCTGTGCAACTCCAACTGAACATTTGTATTTGTTTCCTACTGAAGGCTCCAGAACATCTTCACGTGGCTAGTGATCATATGCTTCCCATTCCACCTGTTTCTCCTTAATTTGGGGACTCACTGTCCCATAATGTGGTGTTGTTACCTGAGATGGCTTGTCCACACTAAATCCTTCACTTTGCAGATAATTTTATTTTTATTTTATTTTATTTATTTTACATTTGTTTACTGGGCTAGTCCAACTGGATACATTTCCATTTTCAGCAGAGGCCCAGGGAGAAAAGCTCCACATTGAAGTTAATACAAACAAGTCATTTACATAAAGAAAGTAAGTAGTTAGTAAAATACAAACAGAAATAAGGTTTAATCTAGATTATACTAGTTGAAAATATATACTGGGAAGGACACTTACTCTAATTTTATTTACAGTACAAGATAGGGGAGTTATACTTTAGTAAAACATTCATGAAGAGTATAAGTGATTAAGTAAGTATAAACCATAGAGAGTTCTATATTAATTCATATCAGAGGCTAATTAACAAGGGTGTTTTAGAGATAGTCTACTCAAGGAGAGTGAGTAGAGAGAGGTAAGAGAGGGTGATTAAGAGAAGAGTAACAGTTTATATTTCTTTAACTTCTCCATTACAAATCCTCTTTTCTATCTTTTCTCTTTGTCTTCTTATTTTTTTGTGTTGTGAAGTTTTCCATATCCGGATGCCTTTGCCTAATTTCTCTTCAAACACCTTTGGTGCTGCTTTTTGTATTAATTAATTTTGTTTTCTCCTTTGTATAAATATTGCACGATGTTAATTCTCTTTTTCATTCCCATGTCCATATTTGTTCTTCATATGTCTCCCACTCCACCTGTTTCTCCCTCATTTGGGGACTCGTTCCATCATGCTGTGGCATAACCTGTGTTAGACGTTCCACACTAAATCCATAACTTCTGATTCTATTTGTTTACCTTCTACTTCACTAATCTTCTGTTCTACATTTCCTTTATGATCTTATTTTTTATATTGTGAAATTTTCCATATCTGGGAGCCTTTGCCCGCATTTCTCTTCAAATATCTTTGGAGCTGCTTTTTTGTATTGATTAGTTTGGCTTTCTCCTTCCCATAAATATTGTACCATATCACATCTTGTTTTCTTTCCCACATCGATGTTTCTTTTCTTGTACCTTTCAAAAATCTCTAGGCTTTGTTCTTTCTATTTTTGCACTTCCTCTGTCCCTTATTTTTTCCAAGTGGCCCAACATTTCTTTGTCTGTAATGTTTTTCATGGATCTGTTGTATTAATGAACACAAATTTGCATTTGAAGCTTTTGACAGTTTTTCTTGTGCAAAAGTTTTTATTTCCTCTAATTTCTTTCTTAATCTTTTTTAAATATCTTCTATCTGGAAATTCTGGGCTTCTTGCATAATAATAACAATACATAATTTCTTCGTTTATAGTTCGCTCTGTCATCTTGTATCTCTTTTTTTGGCCTGCCATTTTTTGTGTATTTTGTATATTACTACTTCCTTCCACAAGGGGTGGAGGGGGCATCCTACACCTTGAGCCTGGCCTAGCCCCCATTGTAAAAATGTTTCCTTGTCTTAAGGATTCTACACGGTCATTTTTTCCAGTACTGGCACCAGTGTGCATACCAGGATTGGACAATTTTTTAATCCTGGGACTTGTGTACCCAACTGTCTTCTTTTATTTTTTAACCTACCTCTCTCCATTATGTATGCTGTATAAATACAGTCTATATATCTGCATCATCTTGATAAGGTTTTGTGAAAACAGGGTCCTCCAAGCGAAGGTACTCACCAAGACCTGAGGAAGAATTCAGTTCAGCAGTGCTGCTCTCCTTTGTCTTGCTGATTTTGTCATCTCTTCAATCCAACCCCCAAATGTTCTACAGTCTAGCATGGGTCATGTAGGCTGAGAAATTCCTTTCTAAAACAACCTGAAATTGGAATACAGAAAATACTGGGGTCTTTAATATCTGTAACAGGGAAAGAGATGGAAATTAAAAAAAAAAAATGAAACTTGCCAAAGGCTTTCTAAGTGCTAAAACAGCATGTAGGTAATATAATGAGAAAAAATAATGCAGAGATAAGGCTAGCAATGCTGGGGAGTAGAGTTCTCCTAAAAGGACATGTGCAAACTGACAAAATCAAAGTAGTCAGTCTGTTCTCAAAATATATTTCCTCAGTCATTGTTTACCTTAACTAACCTTAACTATCTTTCTGTCATTTAAGTTTGTATTTTCACTTTTCTTTTTAAGGAAGATCACTTCCAAAAAATGCCCTCTATAGCTTTAACATGCTCTGCTCGTGTTGGTTACTCTACAGGAAGTTCTCCTTTCTTGATGACTTGCTGACATCATGTCAGGGTCATCAGAGTCCATTATCTAATAAGCAAGAGAGAGAAAGACATGCAAAGGGAGGATTTTCAGATTGGGGCAGTCTTACTTGTACTTTTTTGTCAAATTTTTCAGTTTCAAGGTAAGTTACACATTGTTGGTTAATCCAGTCTTTAAACTTCCATTTACTCCATGCTTCTTTTTTGTGGAAACAAATGTAAAGGCTGCTTCTGTTTCACAGTGACACAAGCACATCACATTCAGCACGAGGTCCATAACTCTTAATTGTCTCTGATTTTATGTAATGTCACTGAATATTACCTTTCATATGCCCATGATTTTTGCAGAATGCCCTCAAATTTTCCTTATATTTTTACCTTGTCCATCCCTCATAAAACTTTCAATTTTCTAGTAAATCACTAAGGACTACAGTCAGACACTAATAATATATATATTAGAGTTTCATAGGTTATAGTTCATTCTGTCTAGAAAATGCATGCTGATGGAAAATCTGGTCCATTAATAAATGAACACACTGCACTCAGCCCATATGCAGCCTACTAGTGCATGAAGTACAGGTAAAATCCAACTTTACATTATCAAAGCAACAGGTATGATGATGCAAAGACAGGAAGTACTGCCCTCATAAGTCCATGGAGAACCAAAGTTTGTGAGCAGGAAATAACAGTAAAATGAAACAACAGAGTATCTGGTAAATTGGATTTGCAGAACAGGAAGCCATGCTGTTAAACCATAAGAAAGAGAAAGACTGCTTGTAAGTGCAAAACATAGCTGCCCATGACCTTTAAGGACTGATAAACTTTCACTTCACTTGGTAGAAATGAGAGCACGAGCAGTTCCCTGTTTGGTAATGCAGTAGACGTATCCCTATTCATTGTGTAGAGTTCTCCCAGCAAGACTTTGGAAACAAGTTTCATTTATATGTTAATTTGAGCTTTGTAGCACTTTACTGACCTCTGCAAGATGCAGTCTCAAGATATAAACTTGTAGACAGTGACTAACAATAAAAACATCTAAAGGAGATGTTCCTAGCCCATGTCATGTAACCCATGACAATTTCCTTTCTGAAAGACGTTGAGATTTGAAAAGGAAAAGTGATGGTAATGTAAGACCTTCGTAATGTGTGTTGGGGAAAAACGAAAATGAAGAAAATTAAAGGTACTGAAGGATTATGGGTACCAAAGTACATCTATATGATACTATACAGTGAAGATAACTCTACAGCAAGTTAACTACTTTGCATGGTAAGGTTCTGCATCCCCTGGGACTGTATCTGCTTCTTTTATGTTTCAACAGCATGGTATCTTCTTAGCTCCTAAGTAGTACTAACAGACATAATAGTAATGTTTGTGAACATTCTTTCAGGATTTTACAGATGCTTTATCTAGCTCAGAACTACTTTCCGGTTCTTCCTATCTGCTTGATGACATTTTGGATAGAGAGTTGTCTTCTTATTTGTTGGTTATATTTAATTTTGGAATGTCTTCTGTACAGTGGAGTTTTCCTAATGATGATTGAAACAGAATGACTTCAACATTTGTCTTATTTTTTTTCTTTAATCTGATATATTATCTCCAGATGGACAAATGTTTATTTTGCTTGCACTGCATATGCAAAAACATATGGCTTCTGCATTAACCCCCCCCCCTTTCCCATTTTGTACATGAGGTGAGGGTATCGCATCAACAGTGACCATCACTTAGCTCATATCACCATGTGCAAAAATATACTTTGCTGTTTTAGTTTAGAGTGCCACTAAATTAGCCTCATACTTGGACTTACTTATTTCCACCTAACACAGCCAGAAATCTCTTAATCTTTTCATTAGTGCATGATGGGTATTTTTTACAGTTCACAGATGTATCCTGTTTTTGCATTGTATATTTCTAACTACTGTTCACAAACAATCTCCTGTAAATCATTGCAATCCCATTGTATTCATTTTGTAATAATTCTGATAAACAGTGTGATCTCTTTAAGATCCATTGATTTGCTTAAATTAAAAAGAAAAAAAATTCACAGTCACTGTATGAGATATTAATAATGCTGGAATAACAGCCTGAAATTGTTACATGACATGTATAGTTACCCTTTTGTGGCTGCATTGTCAATTGTGCCAATGAATTACTTCCAGAAAGTGACTTTGTCCTCCATTTTGCCTACTCCTCTCATTCATTCCAAAGGTATTTGTTTCAGCAGGTCACTCATTTTTTCTTGCCATCACATTTATTCTCAGCCTACCTTCTGTTTCCACAATAAACTTTTGCTCTTATTTTTCACTTATTTCCTTTTGGGAGCAGTTTGACAGTGATTGATCACAAAGGAATTAACTCCTACAACCATGAATGGAATATCCTCACAAATTATTGTAGCTGTGGAGATCACCAATAAACTACTAGCTGGGAAAGGTTGCACGGGAGTGTAATGTCACAAACTAAATGGACCGTCACTGTTTTGTTTTTATACTGCTATTTTTTTATAATTTTCTTAAGCCGTTTGGTAATGTTTTACTGTTGTTTCTTGACATGCATCAGTGAATATATTTTCAGTAAGATCATTCCTTGAGCAAGTTTGTTGTGTTATAAGCATTGCAGTACATAAATTGCTTAAGTAATGATCAGTCTGTACGTTTGATTTTTTTATAGCAATTACATGCAATAATAGCAGCATCGGTGTCAATCAAATCATCTCAGAAACTAAAGAAAATTCTTGAGGTAAGTAAAGGTCTGTGCAGAGTTAAACAGTCTTTTCTGAATTCTACTTATATGTAGAAGCTGTTATTAAGAAAAGTGGATGTGAAACTGGCTGCATAATATGTTTAACAAAATGGAAAACTGCAGCAAAAGAAGATGCTAGTTTTAATTATTTTGTTTTGTTGTAATTTAGTTGAATTAGCCTTATTGTTTCTTTCTGAGACAATACTAGAATGCTGTATGGTCTGTTAGTCTGGCAGTTTAGTGCAGAGTTAAAGCTGTGAGCTGCTAAATGGCTTCATCCAATAATACAGGGTTTGATGTCACTCCATCTGTATTATTTGGCACCACTATATTTATTTAATTATTGTTCTATTAACAGCAGAATGCATTTGTTTGGTCATGTGGGATAATCAGTTCCTCGTTGGCAACATTTAATATTCTGTAGAGGTATGACTTAACTTGAATGGATGCCTTAATTAGATCACTTGGGTGATTTTCTTTTTCTTTTCAACATATTACAAGCAATCGTGTTTCATTTGTTATTGTTTTTTCTCTGGCAGATTATCTTGGCACTTGGTAACTATATGAACAGCAGTAAAAGAGGGGCTGTCTATGGCTTTAAATTACAAAGTCTAGACCTGGTGAGTAGTCCAGATAATATTCTGAGTAGATGATTTTCTAGATTTGCACAGGCTTCTCTTACTCTTTGTTTTCTTTCTCCTTTTCATCTTTTTTTTTTTCGTAATAGAAACCAGAAATTTTAGTTTCCTCATTTTTAAGTTCATGTATTCATCTTCTATTTCAGCCCCTTTACAACTACCTGGTATGTCTGATTTAAAATACCATTCTTGTAATTTGTTATTATTTATAGTCAATGCCTCGTTTTCCACTAAATGTTTTAATTTAGTATTACTTTTGTGTTTGGAACCTTGTAAGATCAGATAACCTGATTTTTTGAATATTAGCTTTTTATCAACAAATGTAAAATAAATAAATAAAAAAATAGTGTTTTTCACTTAATTGTTAACTGGAAGGTTACCTTTAGAGTCGAAAATTTAGATAACATTTGCTGCTTAAGAGTAAATATAAACATGCAGAACACCACCATAAAGTTCTATGTCCCAGATGTCATTTATCTGAACAATAAAAATCTTTTCCTCCTTTGAACTAAGTGTAGAAAGAATATACCTTAGGTAGACAGTATGTGTTTTCTAGAAACTTAACAGGGTGGGTGTGTCATCCTGCTGTCATCATCCCCTTGCAGAAGTAAGTGGTGGTCCAGCTCTGACACCCATTGCATGTCAAACACTTTGCTACTGGACATGTTCAAGTGTAGACAATTAAAAACAGGAAAAACACTCCTACAGCAGCAGTGCAAAATTGTCCCAGGCGTACCTGTCAGCCTCTTAGAGCAAGATATCTGGACAAAGCCATAAATAAAAGTAGGACAAAGGCCCCAAAACAGGGACAATTTTTAAATATTGCTCTAACAAAGTTAGTTGATAGAATAACATGTTTTGTATTAGCATAAATTTTCTGAATGGTATGAAGTCTGTCATTATTTTCTAACTTCAATATTAAAATGATTTGCCACTAATTTGCCAGAAAACCAGAATTTTATGAAAAATGGACCAAAAATATGAGGCAAATATCTGTAGAGTTGAGAGGTTTTGG
Organism: Protopterus annectens; assembly: GCF_019279795.1. NCBI lineage: Eukaryota > Metazoa > Chordata > Ceratodontiformes > Protopteridae > Protopterus > Protopterus annectens. The sequence goes on from NC_056737.1 coordinate 1,331,793,580, forward strand.
TCCCAGTATACCTCATTCTTCTCGCTTGCCCCAAATTTGGAGCTAGTTCAGGCGAGTAAGGAAGAGGTGGTATGCACGTCATTTGAGAAGAGGCACTTGGGTCAACTGATGGTCAGCTTTGTGGGACAAAAAAAAGAACCTCCCCCAAAGAAATATAGGAAGTAACAGTATTTTGCATTTAATCTTTCTGTTCTAGTAAAATTTAAAGAGACAACAATTCACAATAGCATCTGTTTGTTGTTACTTGAGACTTTGGAGTTTTAACAGTTACAGCTGATAAACCACCAAAGGAAACAGACTTGAATGAGTACTTAGTTAGTCTCTGTTCTTTCAGTTGCTGCTTTTTCCTTATAATAACATGGATTACTTTTTTAAGTGTTTGCTTCATGACCCAAATAGATTGATGTTGTTCATTGGAGGATATCTTCTGTTGTTGTTCACTGGTGGGTATTGTAACCTTTTCAGCTGTTCTCTTTTTTGTTCCTCAGCTTTTAGAAACCAAATCAACAGACAGGAAACAAACGTTGTTGCACTATATCTCCAATATTGTGAAAGAAAAGTATGCACAGGTGTCACTTTTTTACAATGAACTGCACTACATCGAAAAGGCTGCAGCAGGTATGTTCATTTACTCTGTGCAATGGGATGTCTTCACCTTATCTAATATAGTAACATTCATTTGCTTGAACGTACACTGTTTGTGGAAGTGTTTTAGAAGGAGTCAAGAAGAAAAGAGTTGTATGTATCTGCATATTGTTTGTGACCTCGCTCTTCACAGTTTTCCATTTTTATGTTTTGCAAACTGCATCATTTCATGGCCTGAACATTGTCCAAGACATGCAGAACAACACCATAAAGTTATATGTCCCATCATTTGCTGTTCAGCAGAATTCTGCACCATAACAGTAGGAAAATGGTAGCAGAGTTGAACATAACAGTAGGAAAATGGTAGCAGAGTTGAAAATGTGCCCATAGAATATTTTTGTAGCAGCAATGTAGGATTTATTGATTATTGTGTATTCCTTTGAGATGTACAGCTTATTTACTAAAAAGCAACTTTGGAGTTTACACAGGCCAGTTCTCTGTACGTTACAATGAAAACTGCAACAGCTACTGTAAATAAAAAATGTAAGCCAGTTGCAGCTGTTTTTTGTGTCCACAAAACTGGCCCAGTTGCTCCATTTCCTGCACCCATTTGATCCAGTGGGGTGAGAGACTTCTAGCCCACTCATTCCCAGATGGAGATGACAGTCAGGAAAAAGGGAGAAGATCAGTCCACATATCATGTAGACCGCCCTGTCCCCACACCCTTGGCAGCCTGCAAGCCCCATTACAACTGCCCTGGGAGATGCATGTGTGCTTTTGTGCATGCTCAACCTTCTGACCAAGCAATACACTGCTTGCAGCATGGTCAAGCTAGGCTGCTCAATGCTTTTGGCAATTAACCTGTACTCTTGCAGGTGTCAGCAATGCATTGAGCCATGCTACCACCATTCCCCAGGATAGGAGAGACAGTATCATTAACTCACTCATACCCTCTACCACCTGGTCGCTCCATTACCTGTATCTCTAGTTCATCATGAGTCTTTTGCCATGTAATCAGGGCTTTACCCCTCAGTCCTATAAAGCCTGGGTCAAGCTGGTTAAAACATTCAAGATAACATAGGTTATGCATGACTTGGACAATGTTCAGACTAGTTAGGACAGTGTAAGGAAGGGACTGTTCTAGACCGGAATATGTGGGTTAAGATATGCTATATGGGCCAGCCCATTTGTTCACAGGGACAATGCCTGCACTCTTTATTTGGTTTTTGTGTTAGTCACAACTCACACTGTTACTTCCTGAATTGGTAAGATGAGTACAGTGTTTTAAAACAAAGGCAGAAATCATTATATGAAGAACAGGAATAAAATATGCTGCAACACTGCATAAATTAACTTGTAAGTAGTCTCATTTTGGGCAAGAGAGGTTTTGCTGTTATTCATATATGATTGTAGACAGTTAAGGATTCTTCCAGTCTAATTTTCCCAGATGTTTACAGTCTTAATATCTTGATAAAAAGAACTGATCACATTCCTAATTCGGGGTGCAGTTAAAATTTCACAAGGTCCATATTGTTTCATTCTTGACTGTTAGTGGTTGGTGTTTCATTAAGGATAGTATGAAATATTAGATCCTGCTTAAAGATACCTTACGAGGTTTATGAAATGTGTCAGTCGTCATTCACAGAAACCTGATCGGAGCTGCTGTACCTGATTCCAAATTAAGATAGTACATGGTATAATATGCAGACTTCTTAAACATTGCAGCGCTGAATATTCAACAAGAAACAGCAGTTCAGCTGCTTTGCCTGGAATAAGGATATAAGTCCACACTGAAAGCATTTAGTAACTTAAAGTTTTTTTTTTTTCTTTTAAGTATTTTATTACAATTTTTGACAGGTAGTAACAGTAATTAATAGAATGAGACATTAATATAGTATACTATTAAGTAAAGCTTGTAATGTAGAAAAAAAACTAGAATAAAACTATGTATGATATATACAATGAACCTGTGATCAAAATTATAGAAAGTAATTCAAAACAAAATTTAAAATTCTGGAAATTAATACATAATTTAACTAGATGAAAAAAGTGAGCTAGAATGGCCATAACCTTCAACAAAGAATTGTTTTTTTAGTTTGTTGGGGTAGATTATTCTCTCCTTTATTGTAGTTTCTTTGATTGCTGTGTCTTTTAGCAGATGTACAAAGACTTCAAACTTTGTTTCAATCGGAGTCTACAAGTTGCTCGTTACAATTTTTCTAGCCACCACACATACTGTCCAAGTTAGATACAAGTAGTCTATTTTTATATATGTTGTGCCTAGACTATTAAAGAGAACAATTTCTTTCTGCAAAATGAAAGTATCATTCTACAAAGTCTTAAAAAATTCTTGGACTTTTGACCAAAAATTTTGTACCATATTACAGTCATAAAACATATGTGCTCAACTAGCCTTTAAATGATTTTTACATCTTCAACATTCAATATTAGTTTCCTTTTTCATTATAGCGAGTCTTTCATGGGTTATAAATGCTCTAAACAAAATTTCCAATTAAAAATCCTCCAGTAAAGTATCCAAGAACAGTTTTAATAGAAGAAAGAATATATTTTTTATTTTGTTCAGAAAAATCTACAAAATGCTCTTTTGTGAAAAAAAATTCAAAAATTTCTCACTCAAATAGTAATAATCTTTGACTATTAGTCAGTGTAATTTAGAAATTAAATTATCAATTACTCTAGAATTGTAGACCATTTCACATAAAATTTGTATCCATTCTGGAATCACTATACAACTTGAAATGACTGAAGGGGAGAATCGGGTTTGGATTGAAGTTAAACTCCTGACAAATGGTATCCACTGACTTGACTATATTTCCTTCGATGCATTGTGTACCATAATAAAAACCTTGATTTTTCCATGAGTTAAAATTTGCATAGATATGTTGTTTGTATGTTTTTTTTTACAGGAGAAAAAGGAATAATAGACTCAAACCAGAATTTATATTTCACACTTGAGAATATTATTTTCTTAAATATTTTTAGTATTGAGTTTATGTAGTTAGAATTAGTTGGGGAGTATGACTGTGACTGAAAATATTTACAAATATGAAACCAAAAAGGAGTATATAAATTAAAATCTGTTGTGTCCAATAAGCTTAAAATTTTAGTGTTGAATAAGTGTAAATGTAACATTTTCCATTTAGATTTATAATTATTATCTAACCAATTCAAGATCATCTTAATAACTGTTGCTTTAGAATACGTTGCTGTATTTGGAAAAATTATTCCCCATTACACTTGATGATTTATACTCAATCTAGGTTTGTTTGGATACCAAAGAAACTTTAATAGTAATGTATTTAATTTGTTTCTTATTAGGTGGCAAAATAAGAGATTAAGTTATATAGTAACTTAAAGTTAGCACTACTCTGAGAAAGTCAGTGAAAAAGAAAACAGTGACTTTATTTCTAGAGACATTCTAAGAAGCTAGTGACTGGCAACATTATCATTATAAGGTAATGCTGAACTAAAAGTGTATTGTAGGCTCAAGAGAGAGATATAGACATAGAGGAAATGGAAAACAAAATTATATCATTATGGCAACCTATAGTAAACAAGAAAACACTTAGAATGATGCTGAGGGATTAAGGTCTGCACAGACAGTAAGGATGTGATGACATTATTTTCAGTTTCTGATGTCTTTCTTAAACATCCTTATTAAACATGATATTTTTAAAACATGATCTAAGTACATACAGTATTAGAAAAAACAAACCATAATTGCATTTCCTTTGTTATTTTCTTGCAGTATATATTTCAGTAATTTTCATTCAATCCACCATTACATAAATTGCTCGTTGCTGCCTTTCCTTATATTTTACTCTACCTCCAGATTACTATTTTGCATGGACTCTTCTAGGAATTCCATTTATTTCTATATGATTTTCTCCTTCCCTTTTCTAAAGACCTCACTATTCAGTACTTCAGCTGGTTTAGATTTTGAATTCATTTTTTTAGTAATTACTTTTTTTGCATTCAATAGTTTTAAACTTAATAAAGCCTAATTATGCCAGGAATATGTGCTGTTGATGGTCTGATGAAGCGAGTAGTAAAAGCACTTACCGAGTGTGCACAATAAAGAATTTTTGTTTTATTTTACACTGAAGTGAGTACTGGCATTTACTGGAGTACATGGTTGCCTCTGCTGCTTGCTGTGTTTTGGAATATACTTTCTACTTCTTTCTAGCAGCAAGGCATTTGCTCTGTGGAGTGTTGCGCTCTTCGTTGTTTTTTTTTTTCATTTTATATATATATATATATATATATATATATATATATATATATATATATATACACACATATACACACACATACACATAGACATATTTGTATATGTGTGTGTGTGTGTGTGTGTGTGTGTGTGTGTGTGTGTGTGTGTGTGTGTGTGTTTATACACACATGCACAGTGGATATAAAAAGTTTACACACCCCTGTTAAAATGCCAGGTTTTTGTGATATAAAAAAATGAGACCTCAGTAAATCATTTCAAAATTTTTTGCACCTTTAATGTGACCTATAACCAGTACAATTCAATTGAAAAACAAACAAATCTGTTAGGGGAAAAATATAAAAAATAAAAAAACTTATAATACGCTGGTTGCATAACTGCGCACTCCCTTAAACTAATACTTTGTTGTGTGTGCACACCCTTAAACTAATGCTTTGTTGAAGCACCTTTTGATTTAATTATAGCATTCAGTGTTCTCGGGTACACACCTGCCATCAATTAAAGAGACTCTGATTAACCCCAAATAAAGTTCAGCTGTCCTAGTAGGATTTTTCTGACATTTACTCAGTTGCCTGCTACAGCAGAAGCCATGGTTCGCAGAGAGCTTACAAAGCATCAAAGGGATCTCATTGTTGAAGGGTATCAGTCAGGAGAAGGGTACAAAAAACTTTCCACAGCATTGGATATACCATGGATCCCAGAGAAGACAGTCATCAAAAAGTGGAGAAAATATGGGACAACAGTGACATTGCAAAGAACTGGACGTCCCTCCAAAATTGATAAAAAGACAAGATGAAAACTGGTCACGGAGGCTACCAAGAGACCTACAACAACACTGAAGGAGCTGCAGAAATTTTTGGCAGGTAATGGTTGTGTACTACATGTGACAACAATCTCCAGTATTCTCCATATATCTGGACTATGGGGTAGGGTTGCAAGACGGAAGCCTTTTCTTACACAGAAAAACATCCAGGCCCTGCTAAAATTTGGAAAACAATACATCAAGTCTCCCTAAAGCATGTGGAAAAATGTGTTATGGTCTGATGAGACCAAGGTTGAACTTTTTGGCCACAATTCCAAAAGGTACATTTGGCGCAAAAACAATACTTCACATCACCAAAAGAACACCATCCCCACAGTGAAGCATGGAGGTGGCAGTATCATGCTTTGGGGTTGCTTTTTCTCAGCTGGAACTGGGGCTATAGTCAAGGTGGAGGGGATTATGAACAGTTCCAAATACCAGTCACTTTTGGCCCAAAACCTTCAGGCATCTGCTAGAAACCTTTCAACATGACAATAGCCCCAAGCATACATCCAAATCAACAAAAGAATGGCTTCACCAGAAGAAAATTAAAGTTTTGGAATGGCCCAGACGTAAATCCAATAGAAAATATGTGGGGTGACCTGAAGAGCCCTTGCAATCTGACAGATTTGGAGTGCTTTGGCAAGAAAGAATGGGCAAATATTACCAAGTCAAGATGTGCCATGCTGCTAGACTCCTACCCAAGAAGACTGAATGCTGCAATTAAATCAAAAGGTGCTTCAACAAAGTATTAGTTTAAGGGTGTGCACACACAAAAGTATTAGTTTAAGGGTGTGCACATTTATGCAATCAGCGTATTGTATGTTTTTTATTTTTTTATATTTTCCCCTAACAGATTTGTTTGTTTTTCAATTGAATTGTACAGGTTTTAGGTCACATTAATAGCGGGAAAAGTTTTGAAATGATTTATTGTGGTCTCATTTTTTATATCACAAAAAACTGACATTTTAACAGGGGTGTGTACACTTTTTATATCCACTGTATAAATATATATATATATATATATATATATATATATATATATATATATATATATATATATATATATATATATATATATATATATATATATATATATATACATATGTTATACTTCAGAATCTCAAATTACTGAAATGCATTTCTGGTGCATCACGTGTAGTGTTATGGTGCCTGAAGTTGCAGGTGAGTGAGTGTTTGTGTTTGTTTTTGCATGTTGTATGTGTGGGTAAGGGTAGAGAGTTGTAAGTGTGAGTGTTGGATTTGTTGGTGTTTGTGTATGTGTGATGTGTATTTGTGTGCGAGCGAGTGGAGGATGGCATGAAGTGAGTTTTTTTTTATGTTATGTGCGACCTCGGAGTTGGTATATATAAGTAGGGGGAGTGTGGGGGGCACAGCCCCCTACATGGAGGGTACAGGGGGGCTTGCCCCCCATCTTATCTGTAGTGTAGGGTTGTGTGATTTGTGTGCTGTGGGTGGAATGGTGTGTGTATGTGGTGTGTGGTGTGTGTATGTTCGTGATTGTGTGATTCGGGATTCTGGGTTTCGGTTTTGTGAATGGTTCAACTTTATAGTCTCCGGTTACTGAAATTCGGGATTTCAGTAATTCGAGATTATGAAGTGAAACTATATATCTATATCTATATATATATATATATATATATATATATATATATATATATATATATATATATATATATATATAAACACAGTAGACCATTTAAGGTGTGTGATAAAAATGATTGTCAACTGTACCGTGTGAATATTTTTATTACCACCCTAATGATATCATTCAAGTTTTTTTTTATTTAACATTTGTTTACTGGGAAAGTCCAACTGGGACAGAGCCCATTTTCAGTGGAGACCCAGGCAGAAAAGCTGCAGACGCATGTCTTTGGAATTTGGGATGAAACTGGAGCACCCAGGGGAAACCTACGCAAATGCAGATGGGACATGCAGATTCCACACAGAAGGCACCCCAGCCAAGAATTAAACTGGAGGACCTCTTGTTGTGAGGCGACAACGCTAACTGCTGCACCACTATGCCCAACATTTGAGCAGCATAATTCTACTGTAATGCATCTCCATTTGCACCAACATAAAAAATGAAATTTCATAAGTTGAACATTCATAGTAAATGAGGTTAGTAAGAGAAAGACGATGTTACAACAGTACCCTTCTCTGAACCAGAATGTATCATTAAACAAGAAGCTACAGTTACAAAGATGGAGAAGATGGAGGACTCCAGCATTTCTTGTCTGGGAAAACATAAGTTCATAGGTAGGTACTAGGCTATCTGCCCGAGGGCATTTATAAGCCAAGCCAGAGTGTGTTGGCTTTCGCCGCCCCATTGATTAATTAACTGAGCCTCTGTCAAGCAGAGCCAATGAAGTGAATCCAGGGGTGTATTTTCTGTTACCCATCCACTCATCAAGGTTTCTCTTGAAGAGTGTTAGTGAGGGGCTCTGCCTATTGTAGATAGGAATTTTGTTCCAAAGCATGGGGAGTCTCTGTGACAGGAATCTATCCCTCCAGCATGTTCTATTTATTGTTGTGGCAAGGTTTAGCTCACTAGAGTGAGTGGCTCGCAGTGACTTGGATTTCTTTAGGTGGAGCATGTCCATCAATTCTTACTTGGACATGGCTTTGTAAGTCAGACAGAGATCACCTCTGAGTAAGCGATATGCCACTGAGTACAGCCGGAGTTTTCAGTTGGCCTGCATAGGGCATATGTTTGAGGCCAGTAATCCTCTTGGTGAGGTACTTTTGTGGTCTTTCCAGCTGTTGGAAGTGTCCTGTGAGGTACATCCCAAATGGGGCATTGTACTCTATGATGGGTCTGATGAGTGACGAGTAGAGGGGCACTATAACCTCTTTATTTCTAGTTGCAAACCCTTTAGTAATTAAATGGGTCACATAGAAGGATTTCCTAACTGCTTTGGCAATATGCTTGTCAAAGGAGAGATTACTATCTACCTGGGTCCCCAGATCTCTTATTACCTGTTCTGTATTAAGGGGGCTGCCACCTTGTTGGTAATTCGTGGGTGTTTTGTTTTTCCCAAATGGGATGACTATGCATTTTTTTGGCATTTAGCTTGAGGCCATGGCTTTGACACAAGGTGTCCATCTCAGCAAGGCCTTTTTGGAGGATGTCTGTGTCAGCCGGAGAGTCAGTTATGGCTCCCAGTTTGCAGTCATCAGCAAACTTGGTTAACCATAGTCCTCCTGTGTTTGCCTGTACTTCTGAGAAGTATATGCCGAACAGTAGGGGTCCCAGGACCAAGCCTTGTGGGACACCACTTGTGACTGGTTTAGAGTTGGACCTGGAGCCTGCTATTCTTACCGCATGAGTTCTGTCTGTAAGCCAGTTGGCAATCCATCTTGTGACGTAGGGGTTTATGTTCAAGCTGGTGAGTTTTTCTATAATACCTGAGTGAGGAATGGTGTTGAACGCCTTGGCGAGGTCAATGTAGGCTGTGTGAACCACCTTTCCCTCGTCTATGGCCTTGGTGACTGTCTCAAAGAAGTCAACCAGTTTTAATAGGCATGATCTGCCCTTATCAAAGCCTAACTGGGTTAGGTCAAGTGTTTGGAGGTTCCCAATGTCTTTGTTAATGAGTTCCATGATGATGCGCTCCATAGCCTTGCAGACCAGGCTAGTCAGGCTTATGGGGTGATAGTTACCAGGGTCAGTTGTGGCCCCTCCTTTGTGGAGCGGAATAACCATTGCTGTACGCCATTCTATGGGCATGTATCCTGTGGAGAGGTTGAGGTCGAACAGCATGTTTGGGGTGGGGGTTAGTTTGTTCTGTAGTTCGAGCAAGATGCAGCCTGGGACACCATCTGGCCCCATTGATGCTGTGTTTTTGGCTTTTGAAAGGGCTGTTTTCACCTGTGCGTCTGTAATTTCCGGGACACTACACTTTTCTGGTATTGTTGTGGGGGGGGTGAAGTTTGCACTGAATCTGTCCGCCAGGATGTTGGCAATATCAGTAGGTTCAGTATATTTTGTGCTATTTTGCACTAGCTTAGAGCATATCTGTGAGCTGCCACTTAGATTCTTGACAAAGCTAAAGAAGGCTTTGTGGTTATCTTTCAAATCCTTGGCTATTTTTCTTTCGAAGTTAGCCTTGGATGATTTTATGAGGGACCTTAGTTTCTTACTGATACTGACCAGGGATGTCTTTCCTTCTTGGGATTTGCTTTTTTTTCTGAACTAGTTTCCTCCTTTTATTGTATAACCTGTTTATGGCAGGGGTCAACCAGATTGGTTTCCTTCTCTTAGGGGAGTGAGTCTTGGTTTTGCTAGAGATGGCACAATCCATGCATCCTTGTAGGTGCTCATAGAGTGCATTTGTAAAGGATTCTGCATCTTGGGCGGTGTTATCCTTTAGAGTGGGGGCTGTGAATCTTACCACCTCTGTCTTAAGTAAGGTGATTTGCTTTAGAAAAGTTTTTCACTGTGGTTTCCTTGGTTGGGGTGGTGGTGGTGGAGTGCGGACATCCAGAGTGATTAGTTTATGGTCTGATCTAACCTGTGACAGGTTGACCTCCGGTGCAGAACACCTGTAGCTCATGTTGGTGATGACCAGGTCCAATATGTTTTCACCTCTGGCAGAGGAGTTTACCAGCTGATCCAGGGCATTTGAGTTGATAAATTCCAGGAAGCGCTGAGCCTGGGAGTTTGTACTCAAGTAGTTTTCCCAGTTAATGGTAGGGTAATTGAAATTACCCAGTATCAGGGTGTTCGGTAGGACCTTCATGTTTTCCAGTGTCTCCAGAAAGGCAGACTGGTGGTTCTGGGTCATGGAGGGTGATCTGTAGCAGGCCACAATTTGCATTGCAGATTTGCCCGATGTTAGTTGCACATGGATGATCTCAGAGGTATCATGATGTGCCACTAACCTGGAGGTGTAGGTATCCTTGATGAATATGGCTACACCCCCTCCTTTTGTGTTTCGGTCCGTGTTCTGTGGCTGAAATGTGTTGTATGAGTTGTAGCCTGGTAGTGCTGGAGTGCTCTCTGGAGCCTTGAACAAGGTTTCAGTTTCTGCACAGATGTCGACGTTCTCCATACTGAGGACTGCTTCCAGCGCATGCATTTTGAGATTTAAACTCCTGGCGTTGAGTAGCATAACCCTCATTTTTTTATTTATGCTCTTTATGGAGGTGGGTTTGACTTTTGAGCCTTGCCTAAAAAAGTCACTATGGGGGCAGCAAAAGCCTTGGCCAGTATTCGAAAGCCTAGGGGTGACAGGTGCAAGCCGTCCCTTGCAAAGCAATGTGGCTTGTAGAGCATGTCATCCCAGGCTGACAGACACTGGATCCCCTTTGAATGACACCAGAAGCTTAGCCAATTGTTGAAATTGATAATTTTTTTCTTTATACTGAGGTATCATTCTTGGTGAGGGCATGATGCTACTCAGGGTCAGGGTCATACCCGCCTGGGCTACATAATCAGAGAGCTTTTCCATGTCTCTTTTCATGTAGTCCAGTAGAGCTCTTCCATGTCTCTTTTCATGTAGTCCAGTAAGGTAAGTCTCAGGTCATTCACACCAACATGAACAACGACAGAGTCATATTTGTACTTGTTCTGGAGTGACCTGAGTGCTTGTGTTATGTGGCGGATACTGGCTCCCGACAGGCAGCTAACAGTAACCTTCTCCTTGTCTAGCCTAGTGAATAGGACGTCAGTGTGCCTGACTATAGAGTCACATATTACTAGTGTGTTAGGTATGTTATTTTGCCTTAAGGGCTGTGATTGTGCGACACATTGATTTTTTGTTTTATGTGTTGTCTGGTTTGTGACGGGAGGTGGAGGTTTTTTTGGGTATCTGCTTTGGAGCTCTCAGATGCTTTTGCAGGATTTTATTTAGAGCTTCCGAGTATGATTTAGTGTATTTGTGTATTTTTTGCTAGTGCTAGTTTAGTAGGTCTATGTGGGGCTGGAGGTGTGGTGCAAGTGTTAACCTTCTCCTCATAACTGTCTGTTCCAGTCTTGGGTGGAGAGACTTTAGCCTCCAGTTTGGCTGTATAATTGCATCTCTTGCATATGTTAGTGTTTTGTGGTAGGAGGAGAGGGTTGTCTGTGTACATGAGGCAGTTGTAACATTGGTTCACCAGCTGGACTGGAGAGTACACCTGAATTTGCCCTTTGGTCATGCCTGAATAGTAGGGTGAGCTGCTTAGTCACTTGGTTGGTAAGGGGTGGATAAAGAGCCTTGCCCTGCTGGTCAATCAAGTGTCAGGGTATATTAGTGCTTGCTATTAGGTTTGAGCAAGTGCTGGACTGTAGGATGCTTTTTGAGTGCTTAGGTTGAGAGACTAGTTTCAAGGGAAAAACTGAAGAGGAGTCTTAGTGGAGCCGGGAATAATTTAACCATAGCTAACTGGTGCTGCCTGGCACGCATAAACGTGCAAATGTGGTTTTTAAACTACTAACTTCTGGGCTGGAACCACTCCTCCTGAGACAGATGGCTGCTCAAAGTTCCCCTCTCTCACAGGTGAATAGAGAAACTTCCCTCTATCCAAGTAAGGTATGGGCAGCTCAGAAACTTGTAACACAGCCCTGAATTCAGCACTAGCCTGAAAACTGGACTATACTAACTTAGAAGGGTGGGAAACAAGGAATGATTTTTTTTTGTTTGTTTTGTTTTTTTGAAAAGATAAGGCAAAAACAATAAAAAGTACACTTAAAACAGCTTTAAATTACTACAAGTTGTTTTTTTTTTCTTTTTGAGGGAACAGAGCAGGATTAAGAGGCTACAGGGGTTGTCCTTCCCAAATGCTCTCTTTGTACATGGTAGGGGTGCCTGAAATCAGAACATGATTTTACTGCACTCAGTTGAGTGAGCAAATTAGATGGGCCCAGAAGGAGTATCCAAATACAAATTTACAAGAGGGGCGGGCAGCTTCAAAGCCACCAGGATTGCCACCATAACAAGAACAGGGACGGTGGGTGGGAAACACAGTGGAGACAACAAGGGACAGAAACAATACAGCACCACTATAAATAATAAGCAAATGTATAAATGATGTGGACATCCTACAGAAGGGCCTCACTGAGCCAGATGCCTGGTGTCAGAGCCATGGCCTCAAGCTTAATGCCAAAAAGTGTAGTGTCATCCCCTTTGGTAAAAACTCTGTACCCATGAACTACCACATAGGCAGCAATCTACTCAACACCAAATGTGTGATTAGAGACCTTGGGACCCAGGTGGACAGTAGTCTCTCCTTTGATAGTCACATAGCCACAGTAGTCAGGAAGTCCTTCTACATGGCACATCTCATCATAAAAGGGTTCTCATCCAGGAAAAAAGAGGTCATTGTTCCCCTCTACTCGACACTCATTAGACCCATTATAGAGTACAATGCCCCTTTTGGAATGTACCTTACAAGACATGTGCAGCAACTGAAAAGGCCACAGAAGTACCTCACAAAGAGGATTACTGGCCTCAAACAAATGCCCTACACTGACCGCCTCAAAGAATTCCAGCTTTACTCCGTAGCATATCTCCTACTTCGAGGTGATCTCTGCCTAACATATAAAGCTATGTCAAACCCAGAGCTGTTGGACATGCTACACCTAAAGAAATCCCAATCACTCTGAGCTACACAAGCTAGGAACCTAAACCTTGTCACCACAATAAACAGGACATGCTGGAGGGATAGATTCCTGTCCCAGAGACTTCCCATACTCTGGAACAGGCTACCCATCTATGTCAAGCAAAGTTCTTCATTAAGACTCTTCAAGAAAAATCTTGATGAGTGGATGGGAAATAGGAAATACACCCCAGGGATCACTTCTGTGTCTCTGCTCAACAGTGGCACAGGAAAATAACTTTATTGGGTGGTGTAAGCCAGGGAACCTTGTTGGCTAGGCTTACGTAGGCCCTTGGGCCGATAGCCTCGTACCTACCTATGAACCTATGAATACAGCACAGTGCAAATTAAGTTGCAAAAAGTGTACTTATCAGTTTGGGATACATTACGACTCTGCTCAAAGCAAATCTATCACCTTTCCAACAGTTCACAGAAATGCAGTCTGTATTTGAATTACAGCAATGAAAATACACCTCAGGCAATGACTAACAGCTAGGATGTGGACTGGCTCAACAACCCCCTACTTGATACTAGCTTCTGAGCTACCCTGAGAAAAAAACACAGTGGAGACAACAAGGGACAGAAACAATACAGCACCACTATAAATAATAAGAAAATGTATAAATGCAGCACAGTACAAATTAAGTTGCAAAAAGTGTACTTATCAGTTTGGAATAGATTCCAACTCTGCTCACAGCAAATCTATCAGCTTTCCACCAGCTCATAAGTGTAAAGGTAGTGCTGTCAGACTTAATGCCACTCTTTGGTAGAAAAAATGGCTACCAACCTTTTCCAGATAGCTATGACAATGCCTAATCATATACATAAACTGATGATATTCTTGTGTAGAAAAAGAGCTAAATATTTACTGGTAGGCTAGGGTAAATCCCATCATCTACAGACCTGCCTTAACAAGGTAATTTTTTGAAAAGGTGTAAATTAGTCAGTAAGTAGTTCCTGAAAATAGAAAAGCAGACCTTTAATTGTGGCAGTTGCAGCAGAGAAGATGCTGGCAAGTGAGTTAAGAATTTAAGTATGGTAGGAGCTGACATAGACTGTGTTAAATCAGCTAACTAGTACCAGTGTGTTAAACTGCTTCAACCAGGTGAACTTGTAACAGGTTTCTCTGCTGTGCCGGTGTCTAAATAAAACAAATGTTATCCACAGGGATTGAGCTTGACATATCTATGTGGTCCATTCTCGTTACAGTCTCGGAGGCTGTCTCAGTGGTGATCGTAGTGATCTTAACTGTACTGCTGAAACTAACAACTGCCTCTGTGTGAAGGCATCAGTTCATAGATGTGCCCTTAAGGAACCTCCTCTTTGCAGAAGTAACATTAAAGAAATAATATAAAAAGACACAAGTTTCCACTATTTTATTGAATGTTTCACCACAGTAAGCTTCAAAACATTTAGTAGCCCATCTCTTGCCAGTCACTTCTAAGGGAAATTAAACAGGTAATATGAAGCAAACTGGCAACAAATACCCCAAGTAATATTCATCTCTGGGTCCCAGGCCAGTACAGCAGGCAGTGCTGCAAACCCAAGCTGCTCGCCTGTCTTGGTATTGATTTTTGATTCAACTTGTGCCCCTTCCCCCATCCCCCATCCCACAACTCTGGGCTGTATCCAGCTCACTGTTAGAGCCTGGCAAAGAATGGCTAATAAGAAATGAGGGCTGTCTTCAGAACCATGGTATCTGCTTACTTTGCTTCTCTTCTTCAGTGGTTTACTAACGATAGCAGTTCACTCAGTATTACCAGCATGTCGGTACTTCTTTATATCTGGTCAGTTATTGATCCATACAGATGACAGATGGGCAATTTGGGGCATGAACAAACAAAGGAAGAACTGCAGTGCTAACTTTTGTGCAAATATGCAGTTTATATCTGTAAAAGACCAACTTCCAGTATCCTACTCACTACACTAGAAATTCCAGGAGTCCAAAACAAGATTGGGCTACTGCATTTTTGGACGAACAACTTTAGCAATCCATTGCAGATCATGTCAGTTAAAGATGAGGGTCATGGAGGACCAGCTCATTTACTTTAGAACTCAGAGTAAATCTTGTGAAACTCCTACTCTTTAGGTTACATGTACCCAGATGTGGTGTGCTTTTTTCGAAAAGCTATATGTTTCTTTCAAAGAAGTGGATAATTTTAGAGGCTTTCCGTGGCTTCTAACAGCCTGGGTTGCCAGAATATATAAAGAACTGTGGTGACTTAAGTGTCACTGTCTTGGGTTAGTCTGATCAGTCAGTAATGGTGTTCTCAGCTCAAGGAATTAACTGTATAGCACTGTAATATCACCAAAGATTCCTTTATTGTCCCAGCCTGCTTACTTTGAATCAGTTATATGTAGCTTCTACAGATATATCTGTAACTATGTTTGAGTCTACCCCAGTGTAACAGATGTGATGATGGCAACACATGAATCATCAACTTAAGTGATTAAGGCCATGATACAGAAACAGTTGTCATGTTCATCGTGCATACAGCTGCAGTCATAACAGATGGGGTTCTCCTGCTGTCAGGCGAGTCCTCGGTCGGCCGAATTCCAAAGTCTAGGTCCGGCGTCGGTTGTCGTCGCTTCTTTCCTGACGTCAGTGTGACAGGGGTATAAAGGAACCAGCTGACGCCATTTTCTCCAGTCTTTCTTGCCGTGCGGTGCCCGAAGCAGAAGCAGTTCGCAAGTGCCGGTCGGCCAGCTCCTGAGATTACGAAAATTTGGAAACCGAAGTCTTCTTAAAAGCTAAGTACCCGTTGAAACTTTTCTTGCCTCAGACCGATGCCAGACAAAGTTAATAATTGTATTTCTTGTGGGAAGCAAATACCGCATAAGGATTTCCATTCCCTCTGTATACCTTGTTTAGGCCCAGACCACGACGTCTCGGTCTGTCGCTTTTGTGCTACATTCAACAAACGCACTATTAAGCGTCGGGCGGAGTTCGCCCAGCATTATTTTGGAAAAGCATTTAACTATACTATGTCGTCGGATACTCCGACTCCTGTTTTGTCTAAAAAACACAAAGACAAGGACCGACACACGAGGTCCGCGGCCTCTACCGACACCACGCCAAAGCTGACTACACGTGGTCTGGTTCTCAGCGAGGTGCCTACGCAGCCCCTGATTACCGATGACACTTCTTCGACGGTGTCTCCTGTGCCCGAGGCCGCAGGCTCCTCGGCCCACACCCCGACTACAGATACTGAAGCCACTCTCGACGTTGAAACTCAGAATGTGGACAGGTCCACCTCCACTCAAGGTGTCTTTAGACCTTCCTCTTCTTTCTCCATCAAGGCCTTCACAAAATCTAAAGCAACCATGCACTCTAAGAGACCAGCTACACAGGGCCCATCTCCAGGGCCCATGCCTAAGAAACAGATGCTTAAAATGGCTGAGGATTTAATTACTCTAATCAGAGGTTCTCAGCCCCCACCGGACAAAAGGCCCAGAGTGGAGGAAGATTCCCCCTCCTCTGATCAGGGCTCCATTATTTCAGAGCACTCTGATGATCAGGAACATTCTTACTCCCCTTTTGAAGACTCTGATGCGGAGGAGTCCATCCCTTCTGTATCACCCCCTGAGGATTACTCATTTGGGGAAACTTTGCATACCTTAAGGGAACACTTCCACTGGGAAGGCCAGGATTATTCAGATTCCAAGAAAAGGCTCAGGGAATTTCTTCTGTTACCTCAACACAGGCCTCTGGCTATACCTCCTGTCTTGGACATCCTAGATGATGTTTACTCGGAGGCCTGCCTTAACCCGGACTCTCTACCTCCAGCTCCAGTTAAGCCTGACAGGTACTACAGGGTTCCTGACTCACACCAATTTCTATACAAAAGCCATGCTGCTGACCCAGAAACCATCTCACAGGGCCCCAAGGGAGTTAAGGCCTCCATCGCCAAAAATCCATTGCCTTCCGAGAGAGATTCCAGATCCTTAGAAAGGCGGGGGAAAAAAGGTATATACCTCGGCTACCTTATCCATGAGGGCCTTAAACTGTCAGTTTCATATGCTAAAATATCAACAGTTTTTGTTATCACAATTGAAAAGTAAAATGTCACAACCTGAACAACCAGACTTGAAGGAGTTGCAGGATTTGATGCATAGTGCAGAACAAGTGGGTAAGCATACCTTACAATGTGGTTTTGATGCTCTAGAGGCCTCATGTAGAGCTGCTGTTACAGGATCAGTCATACGTAGGCATGCCTGGCTCAAGGAACAAGCCTTGCCTGATCATGTCAAAGCTAAATTACTAGACGCCCCTCTTCAAAAGGATGTACTATTTGGTGCTAATGCTGAGGAGGTATTAAGGAAAATGGAGGCAAAGGCTAAATCAATGCAAACTGTGAAAGAATTTCTACAGGTTCAACCCCCACGTTTTAGTAGAAATTGGCCTTCCAAAAATTGGTCCTTTCCTGCCACAGACAGACCCCAAAGAGACAGATACAGGCACCCGAGGGGCAGAGGACAATCCCAAGGATCGTATAGAGGCAGACAATGGCAAGCTCCTGCTCAAAGAGGTGGTGAGGACAACTCGCAATCTTTCAGAAAGCAAACCCAATGACTTTCCCCTTTGCATGCCAACCAGGTCTCAAATGGCAGCCTCCTTAGGAGGAAAGCTGGCATTATTTTCAAAAAATTGGCATGTTGTCACAAAGGACAAATGGATCCTGGACATTATAAACAGAGGCTACAAATTCCATTTTCACACCCTTCCAAAAATGAGAGGCATGCCAAACCTGCCACACAATCAAAGGGCAGAGGCACAAAGGCAAATTACAGATCTCATAAACATGAAAGCTATTCAAGAGGTACCTACGCATCTAACAAGGTCAAGATTTTTATTCCAGGCTATTTCTGGTACCAAGGAAGGGAAAAGATTGGAGACCTATTTTGGATCTATCCATCCTAAACACATTTCTACTGCACCAAAATTCAAGATGCTCACTCTACAGCAACTTCTTCCCATGCTGGGCAAGGAGTCTTGGCTGGTAACATTGGACCTCAAGGAGGCATACCTGCATGTCCCAATCAGACAAAATTGCAGAAGGTACCTCAGATTTCTTGCAGGTTCAACCCATTATCAATTCTCTGCATTGCCCTTTGGCTTATCTACTGCCCGGAGTATTCACAAAATGCCTGGCATCAGTAATTGCCTACTGCAGACTTCAAGGGATACAAATATACCCCTATTTGGACGACTGCCTGATCCAAGCGGACAGCAAGCACATTCTTCTGAAACATCTGGCTTATGTAATAATGTTATTGAACTCTCTGGGATACACAGTCAACAAAAAGAAATCAAGGCTAATACCCTCTCGAAGATAATTTTCCTGGGTGCCAATTTGGACACAAACACCCAGATGGCCTACCTCACGCCAGAGAAGCAGGGGCAACTAATTCAATACTTCAGAACACTAGCAAATTGCACCAGGCTGACTGCAAGGAAAATCCTGCAGGCTCTGGGATTCATGGCATCTTGCATCTTACTAATCCCATGTGCAAAGCTGCATATGAGGAAACTACAATGGTACCTGAAAAACATATGGTCTCAACACAGCCACAGTTTGGAAACAATAATACCACTAATTCCATGTCTGCAAAAGGAATTTCTGTGGTGGGCTCAAGCATGTCAAACAAACACAGGTCTTCCATTCAGCAAGCCTCAAGCAAATCAAGTCATCACAACAGACGCCTCGGACTACGCCTGGGGGGCGCACATGACAGATCGGTGCATTCAGGGCAAATGGTCCCAAAAAGAAAAGCACCTTCACATCAATCAAAAAGAAATGCTAGCAGTAATAAATGTTATTATAGCTTTCAAGGACCTTCTACAACCAGGTCAACTATTGATAAGAACGGACAACACCCCAGTTATGTGGTACATAAACAAACAGGGAGGAACACATTCTTACCCCCTATGCAGACTGGCCATGTCACTTTGGAACATGGTCATGGACTTACAAATGGAACTACAAGCACAGTACTTGCCAGGCAAGGAAAACACACTGGCAGACAACCTAAGCAGGAATATGACAGATCCACACGAATGGAAATTGCATCCAAAAGTTTTTACAGAAATAATCCAAGAATGGGGAAGGCCAGACATAGATCTCTTTGCCTCCCACAAGAATCATCAATTGACAAAATTCTGCTCAAGGATCTTCCATCCAAAGGCCTGGAGAGTGGACGCTCTTTCTTTCAGTTGGACATCAATGACAGTTTATGCCTTCCCTCCTCTTCCTCTGCTGCCCAAAGTTCTATTAAAGACCAAAGCAGACAGACCAAAGATGATTCTCATTGCTCCGGACTGGCCAAGGCAACACTGGTACCCACTCCTGAGGAGCCTGACGCATTCCCCACCATGGACCCTGCCTCTAATGCCTCTTCTTCTGACTCAGCACAGTTTCAAAACTCTTCACAGCCAGCTAAAAACACTCAATCTAGCCGCATGGAAGATTCCTTAGCATCACAACAGGCCCTACTTTCCAAGGAGGTGCAGGATGTCATTTTGGAGGCCAGAAGGCCATCAACTAGAAAAGCTTACTCCGCAAAATGGAAACTTTTTTTGTCTGGACTGAGAAGAAGGGCCAGGATCCTGGAAAACTGAATTTACCTCAAATACTACAATATTTGGCTGAACTGCTAAGCAGTGGACTTTCTTTCTCCTCCATCAAAATCCATGCCTCAGCCATTTCTGCAGAATACAACACTGATCCACCTTTATTCTCTCACCCTCTCTTAAGATAGTTCCTCAGAGGGGCTAAGAATTTAAGGCCTCCAAGGAAACAACCAATACCTGCTTGGGATCTTAATTTCGTTCTGGAAAAACTGACCTTGCCTCCCTTTGAGCCAGCTGCCTCATCAGATTTGCAATATTTGTCCTGGAAAACAGACTTCCTTCTGGCTATCACCTCAGCTCGTAGAGTTTCAGAACTACAGGCTCTCATGGCTGTCCAGCCTTTTATCATCTTCCATCAGGACAGAGTTTCCTTACGAAAGCAACCCGTCCTTTATGCCTAAAGTGGTATCCAGGGTAGCTTTAAATCAGGCCATACATTTACCTACTTTTTATCCTAAACCTCAAAACAAAGGGGAGAGATTATTACATTCCTTGGACATCCACAGACAACTGCGTTATTATTTGGACAGAACAAAGCCTTTCAGAAAATCAGAACAGCTCTTTGTGGCCTATCCGGTAGGAGCTCAAGGGAAGCCAATTTCCAAACAGACAATCTCAAAATGGATAGCCCACTGCATATGCTTTTGCTATTCCTTTCATGGCAAAACTGTTCCTACAGGCATTAGAACTCATTCCACCAGGGCCACAGCCACCTCTGCAGCCTTCCTCAGAGGAGTTCCTACCAAGGATATTTTGGAAGCAGCCACTTGGAGTTGCATACCTTCTCCAAGCACTACAACCTACCATTATACTCCAAATCTAGAGCAGGCTTTGCCACTGCAGTCTTGCAGGGCATTTTGGCTCCTCCTAGTTCCACCTAGTGCCTACCACCCCTTTCTTAGCTTTGGGATTCTACCCATCTGTTATGACTGCAGCTGTATGCACGATGAACATAGTACAGTTTTGTACCTACCATAAATGTAGATGTTCGAGTGCTAATACAGCTGCAGTCCAGGTTTCCCTCCCTCCTTCCCCTCTTGGGACAGGCCTATAGGCTAACACATCCTCATACAACCTGATTGGGGTTTTCATTTATGATGTATTTGCTTTTAACTACTGTATTTTTATCATATTGCACTGCATTATCACACAAATTTATGTATTGCCTTCCTTCTGGGGGCACCTGACATCTGGGGCAAGAAAAACTGAAGAAAATGGCGTCGGCTGGTTCCTTTATACCCCTGTCGCACTGACGTCAAGGAAGAAGCGACGACAACCGACGCCGGACCTAGACTTTGGAATTCGGCCGACCGAGGACCCGCCTGACGGCAGGAGAACCCCATCTGTTATGACTGCAGCTGTATTAGCACTTGAACATCTACATTTATGGTAGGTACAAAACTGTACTTTTTCACTCCGTTTTCAGAAGCTGATCCAAGTGCTTATCAACGGTTTTCATGGCTTATCATTTTCACCTTTTGTGCCTCAGATGTTTGGTATTCCTCAACAAAAGCATAGAACCCCAAGAGGATTTTGTACCATGCCACTGAACAGGTATAATGTTTTGGCACAATATGATTTGTTTTCAGTTTCCACACAGAAGTAGAATACCTTATATCTGCATTTCCCTTCAAAACCCTTTTAAGTTATTGGCATCTGTTACCATCTTGGGAACTGTGCAGTTTCCAGATAACTTGGGTAATGTTTAATATGATGGGTGGTACCACTTTAATTTCACAGGTGTAGATTTTAATAGGACAGCATTTTCTAGTAAAAGACCAGGATTTTGTCTGTCATTCCAGACTTTCTAAACACATGTAGTTCCATGATGTAATGGTTAGCAGTCTAGACTCTGAATTCAATGATCTGAGTTCACATTTCAGTGGAACCTGCTGTCCTTTCAGTTTGGGGTGGCACAGTGACACAGCAGATAGCATTGCCACCTCACAGCAAGAAGTTCCCCAGTTCAATTCTTAGCTGAGTTGCCTTCTGTGTGGAGTCTGCATGTCCTCCCTGTGTTCATGTAGGTTTGCTCCAGGTGTTCCGGTTTCCTTCCACATTCCAAAGACATGCAGTAGGTGGATTGGACACTCCAAATTGTCCATAGGTGTGAGTGTGTGGTGTGGATGAACTACCCCCCCCCCCCCCCCCCCCTGGCAGTATAAACCTTGGTTCTAGATGATTGTCACTGTTGAAGTGACTCCCTGACCCCATGTGCAAAAAATGGGAAAAAGAGGTTGTGGATGGATGGATTCCAGACTTTTTAAACAGACTCTAGGAATCATCTGAATAAATTAATGCATCTCTAGGTATTCATTTTAAGATAGATTGGCTGTAAGGAAGCCCTATTCCAGTGGTTATGTACTTCTCATTACAGGCACTAATTGCACTGTACAAAAAGGATAATTAGGAAATCTGAGCAAATCCATGTTTTGGTAAATCTATACTTAACAGGTAACCAGGTCTTGAAGGAACTCCTTTATCAGTGGCTAGTAGCCATTTCCTAGGGACCACTATGTCCTGTTCTCAGAAAGTATGGTGGTGCATGTAACCCTTTAGTGTAGCATGTACACAGTGAGCGTTTGCAGGACAGCTACTCAAAGTTTAGTCCATACTTGTACAAACTACTACATCTCAAACAATGCTTGAAGACACGAGAGGAAATGTGAGTTTGAAGTAATAATGAGGTGTTTATCTGAAAGTGCTAACCAATATTATCACATTGTGATGTTTTCATTCCATTTCCTTGGTTGACTGTATTTTTCTTGTTTAAACACCTTTATTAAAAATGTTCCTTTCAGTGTTTACAACATGAATTTGAGAAATGACTTGGAGGGGGCATGAACAGTACCCCATTTGTTTACTTTGCTGTCTGCATGGACAGTCCACGAGCTATAGAGTGCTAGGATAGACGTCCTTCAGTGAGTAGTAACACACGCTTGGATCATCTTGTTATTTGTACAACAACGACCACTTATCAGAAAGCAACATATTCTTACACAGCTGTCTTTAAGAGCTTGTGCAGTGTAGAACTGTTTATTTCCTTTTTCGCTGCAATAAATATGCTAAGCATTGTACGAGCAGAAATGATCTGATACTTAAATGAATTATCATTTAAGACATAGGCAAAACTATATTTATGTAAAAGAAAGCAAATCATGTTAACATGTTCCTATTTACAAACATTATACATCACATACATTCTTTTATTACAATCATCACTCCAGCCTTACATAAATTGCTCAATTCCTCCCTTCACTTAAACCTCACTCCTCCTCTAAAACATTATTCTGCATGTATTGTTTCCACAATTTCCATTTTTTCTATGTAATTTTCTCCTACCCTTTTCTAAAGATCCCATTTCTCGTTCCTTTATCTCCATTACAATAGTCACTATTTCAAACGCGGTTGGTTTAGCTTTGATTTCCATTTTCTAGTAATTGCTTTTTGACAGTCACCAGGATTAAATTTAACAAGGCCTTACTATGTCTAGGCAATTCATATCCTGTATCCCAGCTCAAAAATAAAAATCATTTCCTTTCTTACACTCATTTGCTTTTCCAATATGCCTGACAGAGTACTCTGTAGAGAATTTTTAAAGTCTAACAATTCATTACACTCCCAAAACATATGTTCCCAGTTACTGCTTTTTCCCCATCACATCTCCAACATTTGCCATATACCTGAGTAAAAATTCTGCTTAGACTATAAAAGTATCTATGCAAATACTTCCAGGCAAAAATCTTAAATCTTCTAGATTTTGTTACATAAATGGGAGCCATGCATATGTCCTCCCACTGTTAAAAAGAGCTGCAGTTTTGAACAGACTTAATGGATCAAAGATTTTCACTAACATGCATGCATGTCAGTCTACAATATTAATAGTAATTAAAATCCATGTCTTATGAAATTGCCAGAGTTAAAACTGGAAACATCCCTTATGCAGGCTGTACTAATAATTTAAAATGTAATGTGAAGCTATGCTACGTTTACACTGAGTAACTATTCAAATCTCTCTTGCAGTTTCCCTAGAAAATGTGTTACTAGACGTGAAGGAGCTGCAAAGGGGGATGGACCTGACAAAGCGGGAGTACACCATGCATGAGCACAATGTCATATTGAAAGAGTTTATCAATAACAATGAAGGAAAATTAAAAAAGCTACAGGATGATGCTAAGATTTCTCAGGTAAATCCTACATATTCCATTAGCATTGTTGTGTTGAAGTAAATTCCAGAAATCATGGTCAGTTTTACTGCTGTTTATTTGAAGAAGCATGTCTTACACACATAGATGTAGTAGAAAGATGCGAGCTGAGCTGTTTGGATAGGGGCAGTTAAGGTGACTGAGCTGTTTGGTAGGGGCAGTTAAGGTGTCTGATCTGAACAGTACCATAGGTTCATAGGTTGCTACTAGGCTATCAGCCCTAGGGCCTATACAAGCCTAGCCATAACAATTCCCTGGCTATTTCTTCCCACACTATTTACTTCCCTGGACCCCTGTCTAGCAGGGCAACTGACATGATCCCTGGGGTGAATTTCCTTTCTCCCATCCAATCGTCAAGGTTCCTTTTGAAGAGGGCCAGAGAGGCACTCTGCTTGACATGTATGGGCAATCTATTCCAGAGTCTGGGGAGTCTCTGGGTCAAGAACCTATCCCTCCAGCATGTTTTGTTTATTGTGATGACAAGGTTTAGATCCCTGGAGCGTGTGGCTCTGAGGGATTGGGATTTCTTTAAGTGTAGCATGTCCAACAGCTCTGGGTTTGACATGGCCTTGTATGTTAAGCAGAGATCGCCTCTGAGTAGATGATATGCGACAGAGTATAGCTGGAGTTTTTTAAGGCGGTCAGCATAGGGCATCTGCTTTAGGCCTGTGATTCTTTTAGTGAGGTATTTCTGCAGCCTTTCCAGTTGCTGCAGATGTCTTGAGAGGTACATACCAAACGGGGCGTTGTATTCTATAATGGGTCTAATGAGGGATGAGTATAGTGGGACAATGACCTCCTTTTTTCTGGATGAAAAGCCCTTAGTGATGAGGTGTGCCACATAGGATCGCCTGACTGTTGTGGCAATGTGGTTATCGAAGGTGAGACCACTGTCCACCTGTGTCCCTAAGTCTCTTATCACACTTTCGGTGTTTAGTGTACTGCCACCTATATGGTAATTCACGGATACATGTTTTTTCCCAAAGGGGATAACTATACATTTCTTGGCATTGAGCTTGAACCCATGGCTCTGGCACCAAGCATCTGTTTCTGTAAGGCCTTTTTGTAGAATATCCACATCATTTGGGGATTCAATAATGGCTCCCAGTTTGCAGTCATCTGCGAACTTTGTTAGCCAGAGTCCCTTAGTGTTGGCCTGTACTTCAGAGAAGTAGATGCCAAACAAGAGTGGTCCCAGGACTGAACCCTGAGGTACTCCACTTGTCACTTGTCTGGAGCTGGATTTGGAGTCGGCTACTTTTACAGTGTGGGTTCTATCAGTAAGTCAGTTAGCAGCCCATTTGGTGACGTAGGGATTAATGCCCAGTTTAGTAAGTTTATCTATGATTCCAGAGTGGGGGATGGTGTCAAAGGCCTTGGCAAGGTCTAGATAGGCTGTGTGGACCACCTTATCCTTGTCCATGGCTCTGGAGACTGATTTGAAGAAGTCAATCAGGTTCAGGAGACAAGATCGGCCCTTCACGAACCCAAACTGGATGGGGTCCAGTGTTTGAAGGTTGCCAATGTCTTTGTTTATAAGTTCCATGATAATACGCTCCATGGCCTTGCAGATAAGGCTTGTCAGACTGATGGGACGGTAGTTTCCGGGATCCAAGATGGATCCCCCCTTGTGGAGTGGGATAACTGTAGCTGTGCGCCACTCAGTGGGCATGAAACCTGAGGTGAGGCTATGATTAAACATGACACTTAGGTGAGGTGCCAGTTCATATTGTAGTTCATGTAGTACACAGCCCGGGATGTCATCTGGTCCCATGGATGCTGTATTCTTAGCTTTGGAGAGTGCGTTTTTTACCTGTGTGGCCATTATTACCGGAATTTGGCAATCTTCCGGTATTGAGATGGCCATTTAGGGGGTGAGAGGGGGGTGAAGTTGGCACTGAATCGATCTGCCAGGATATTGGCAATATCCTTGGAATCGGTATATTTAATGCCATTCTGTTTTAGCTCAGAACAGATCTGAGCATTGCCATTTAGATTCTTGATATAGTTATAGAATGCCTTGTGGTTGTCTTTGGAATCTTTGGCAATTTTATTTTCGTAACTAGCTTTGGAGGATTTTATGAGGGATCTCAGTTTCTTACTGAGGCTTGTAAGGGAGTTTTTTGCATCCTGGGATTTTCCTCTTTTCTGCAACAGTTTTTTCCTTTTGTTGTAAAGTTTGTTTATGGCAGGGGACCACCAGATTGGCTTCCTTTTTTTGGATGAGAGCACCTGGGTTCTATTTGGGATGGCACGATTCATGCATGAGTGGATGTGCCTGTACAGTGCCTTAGTGTAGGATTCAGCAGTTGAACTTTCAGTTCCCGTCTGCATGGGTGTCATGAAGTTTGTCACTTCTGACTTGAGTAGTATGAAGTTAGCTTTGGAGAAGTTTTTTATGGAGGTTTCCTTACTGGGGAGTGGGGGTGGGATGTGGATGTTAAGGGTGATTAGCTTATGGTCAGACCTGACTAATGAGGGGGTGACCATAGGTGTGGAGCATCGATTTCCCATGTTGGCAATGACCAGGTCTAGGATATTGGACCCCCTGGTGGGACTATGGATTAGTTGATCCAGGGCGTTGGAATTTATGAATTCCAAGAACCGTTGGGCAAAGGTGTTGGTACAGGAGTAGCTTTCCCAGTTAATGGCAGAGTAGTTAAAAGCACCCAGTATTAGGGTGTTTGATTCTATCGTAATATTTTCCAGTATGTTTAGAAAGGTGTAGTGAGAATCTTGGGGTATGGTGGGGGATCTGTAGCAAGCTACAGTTTGGATTGCAGTCTTACCTAGTGTTAGTTGCACCTGGAGAATTTCAGATGCATTGTGTTGGGCAACTAGCCTGGTGGTATGAATATCCTTGGTGAATATTGACACTCCTCCACCTTTAGTGTTTCAGTCCTGGTTTGGTGGCCCAAAAGTGTGGTAAGAGTTGTAGCCTGGTATTGCAGGGGTGCTCTCTGGAGCCTTGAACCAGGTCTCAGTTACTGCACAGATATTGATGTTCTCCATTTTTAGGAGTGCCTCAAGAGAGTGCATTTTGAGGTTTAGACTTCTAGCATTGAGTAGCATTACCTTCAGATTTTGCATGTTTTTACCTGTTACGGTGGTGGTTTTGTCCTTTGAACTTTGCTAAAAAAGGCACTATAGGGGTTGCAAGAGCCTTAGCCAGTAACCTGAATCCCAGGGGCGACAAGTGCAGACCATCTCTGGCAAAGCATCATGGTCTGTCAATCATGTCGTCCCAGGCAGACAGATACTGGATCCCCTTTGAATGACACCAGAAGCTTAGCCAATTGTTGAAGTCAGTCATTTTGTCCTTATATTGTGGTATCATTCTGGGCAAAGGCAGGATGCTACTCAGGGCTAGGGTCATACCTGCCTGGGCCACATGATCCAAGAGCTCTTCCATGTCTCTTTTCATGTAGTCCAGGGAGGTACATCTCAAGTCATTCACTCCAGCATGGACAATGACAGAGTTATATTTGTACTTGTTGTGGAGTGACTTGAGTGCATGCGTTATGTGGCGGATCCTGGCACCCGACAGGCAACTGACTGTAATTTTCTCCTTGTTCAACCTGGTGAGAGGGACATCAGTGTGCCGGACTATAGAGTCACCTACGACTAAAGTGTTAGGTACATTGTCTTGCCTTAGAGGCTGTTGCTGGGTGGCAAAATGGTGTTCTGAACTATGTGATACTTTGGTTGTGATTGTTGTTTGTTTGCGTTTCAGCTTCAGAGGTCCTTGTTGCTTGGGCAGGTTACAGTTAAGGGCCTCAGCATATGTGGATTTAGTGTTGCTATGTGTGGGTGTTGGTAGTGTGGGTTTAGAAGGGCTATGTGTTGCTTGAGGTGGGTGTTAACCTTCTCCTCTTGACTGTCTAGCACAATCTTGGGTGGAGAGAGCTTTGCTTCCATTTTGGCTATGTAAGTGCATCTCTCACAGGTTGTAGTGTTTGGTGGTAGGAGGAGAGGGTTGTCTGTGTACATGAGGCAACTGCTGCATTGCCCCAGTATGCCCAGATTCACCAGGTGGACAGGAGAAATCACCGGAAGCTGACCCTTGGACATGCCTGGTTTGGTGCTTTTTTTTTTTTGTAAAGTACAGGAGCTGTTTTTCCTTACCTTAGCAAGGTACTTTGCAATTATAGGCTGTTTAGTGCTTACTATTAATTTCTCCTTATTAACAAGGAGCGCTTGTATCAGTTTAAGGCTTCCTAGTGCTTTCCAGCAGGTATTAGAGAAAGTGCTAGTCACAGGGATGCTTAAAGGTAAGATGAAAAAAAATGCACACTGCAGTGTGCACTAGAGAAGTTAGATGTGAAGTAGGTAACTTAAGTTTTACCTGTTTAAAAAGTTAAGGTTTAGTGGAGAGTTACTATTTTTAAAACAGCAAGATGGATTGAAAGGGATGGTCACTTTTGTATTCTGGTACTATGGAATACAGTAGGATGGCCA
This sequence comes from Protopterus annectens, assembly GCF_019279795.1. Lineage (NCBI taxonomy): Eukaryota > Metazoa > Chordata > Ceratodontiformes > Protopteridae > Protopterus > Protopterus annectens. The sequence continues at coordinate 1,331,822,112 of NC_056737.1, forward strand.
ATAAATTTAAATTGTTGAAGGGGAGGGATTTCAAAAATGATGATTTTGTGATTACTCACACAAGCCAGTGAAAGTAGAGAGGAAATGGGATATATGGTCAGATTAACATAAGAGGCAGGCAACTAGAAAGACAGTGGTATTTAACAAGACAACTGTGACTGTGTGGGAGGGTGGGAAAAAAATTCTGCCTGACTCAGAAGAGAGAGAGATGTGGTCTCTTTTGAAGTTTTAATATGCTGTTAAAGCAGAATGCAAGTAAAATACAAGGTAAAGAAAACAAACCACAGTATTCAAAATATAGAAAGTCAATAAATTAATACAAAATATAAAAAAATAAAAGCAAACTAACCTTTCCTTCACAGCAAAGTGTAGCAGAGTCTGGATGAGCCTTTCTGGTAAAGTTCTGAAATGTTTTATTTTACCCCTTAAATAGAAGGTTTAGTTCCTAGCTTCACCCCCTCAGTTAACAAATGATTGTCCTTAAGTGACCTCTTCTATCTTATGAATGAGTCCTTAATTGATCAGTTCTAATTTCTGCCTGACTCAGAAGAGAGAGAGCTGTGGTCTCTTTTGAAGTTTTAATATGCTGTTAAAGCAGAATGCATGTAAAACACAAGGTAAAGAAAACAAACCACATTATTCAAAATATAGAAAGGCAATAAATTAATACAAAATACAAAAAATAAAAGCAAACTAACCTTTCCTTCACAGCAAAGTGTAGCAGAGTCTGGATGAGCCTTTCTGGTAAAGCTCTGAAATGTTTTATTTTACCCCTTAAATAGAAGGTTTAGTTCCTAGCTCCACCCCCTCAGTTAACAAATGATTAACCTTAAGTGACCTCTTCTATCTTATGAATGAGTCCTTAATTGATCAGTTCTAATTTCTGCCTGACTCAGAAGAGAGAGATGTGGTCTCTTTTGAAGTTTTAATATGCTGTTAAAGCAGAATGCAAGTAAAACACAAGGTAAAGAAAACAAACCATAGTATTCAAAATATAGAAAGGCAATAAATTAATACAAAATACAAAAAATAAAAGCAAACTAACCTTTCCTTCACAGCAAAGTGTAGCAGAGTCTGGATGAGCCTTTCTGGTAAAGCTCTGAAATGTTTTATTTTACCCCTTAAATAGAAGGTTTAGTTCCTAGCTCCACCCCCTCAGTTAACAAATGATTAATCTTAAGTGACCTCTTCTGTCTTATGAATGAGTCCTTAATTGATCAGTTCTAATTTCTGCCTGACTCAGAAGAGAGTGAGCTGTGGTCTCTTTTGAAGTTGTAATATGCTGTTAAAGCAGAATGCAAGTAAAACACAAGGTAAAGAAAACAAACCACAGTATTTAAAATATAGAAAGGCAATAAATTAATACAAAATAGAAAAAAAATAAAAGCAAACTAACCTTTCCTTCACAGCAAAGTGTAGCAGAGTCTGGATGAGCCTTTCTGATAAAGCTCTGAAATGTTTTATTTTACCCCTTAAATAGAAGGTTTAGTTCCTAGCTCCACCCCCTCAGTTAACAAATGATTAATCTTAAGTGACCTCTCCTATCTTATGAATGAGTCCTTAATTGATCAGTTCGAATTTCTGCCTGACTCATAAGAGAGAGAGCTGTGGTCTCTTTTGAAGTTTTAATATGCTGTTAAAGCAGAAAAATCAAGTAAAACACAAGGTAAAGAAAACTAACCACAGTATTCAAAATATAGAAAGGCAATAAATTAATACAAAATACAAAAAAATAAAAGCAAACTAACCTTTCCTTCACAGCAAAGTGTAGCAGAGTCTGGATGAGCCTTTCTGGTACCAGATCATTAGCATAAAGTAAGATGCTGATATTAGAATGGTCAGTTACAAGAGAGGTTTTGAAGAATGAGAATTGGGGGGGGGGCAAGAATTGAAATTTGAGCAGTTCCAGAGTGAAGCGGCGATGTTAAAAAGGAGTGAAATGCAGATGGCACCTTATAAATGAACAAATCATAGTTTAACAAATCACAATTCACTAAACTGTGTATTGCTGAAAAAATTCTCAGGAAAAGAAAAGCCAGCATCCTCCATTGTAGCAAGGAGACCTTCCAGCACCTCTCAACAAAATACACTCTGGACATGGTGTGGTGTATTTCATGGCATATTTCTATAGAGGGTTTATCAGTGATCAGCAAATTGGCTAAGTCATATTTCACTGAAATATGGACCACTCATTCATGTTTCGTCCCTCCCAGCACAGTCTGAGTTAGCTGGAAAGCATGTTACGGTGCTCTGTTAGAAGCCATATTTAGAAAGTGATGGTATGTGGAGGGAATGGGAGACAGAATCAATGGCTCAAGTTATGTCAGCAAATGATCCACCAGTAGGCACACCTGTCTCATTTCCGTGATAAATATGGTTAGCGACAAAAAGCAGGGCAGTGTTGCAGCAGTGCCTTTCTCTGGCCCTCTGTTTTTCATCGCCTAGGAGGCTATAATTACTGAGATGTATCTGCAGTTGGGAAGAGATAGGGGATTCCAGGATTTTAGGTCTAAAGTTTGTTATTGGTCTTGGTGCAGTTCTTAAGTAATTATCACAAATGTCTCCTTGTAAGTGACAGATTGCTGACCTATCTGGAGAAAGAGCAAAGTTGTTTACACTTGGTCAAGGTAAAGCCTGTCAAATACAGGGGTAATTTGTTGATATGCTGTTTAAACTAATAAATAAGTATTTCTTGAAAGTAAAAAGCTGGAATCTAATGTGTGGCAGTGAGATTTCAGAATATGTTGATGGATGAAAGGAAAGAGCCTATAGTGTAGATGTGAGGTAGATGTTAATCATAAAAAAAAAAACTTAATAAGTAAGCAATGCCTTAATACACTTCACTAAATGGAACTTCTGCCGGGTCTTTATGGAATTCTTTGATACAGACAAAGTAAAGATTATCCCCAGGCACTGAACCAAGGCATCAGTAGAACAGATTCGCACTACGGTTTAGGGTGCTGGCTTATATGTATTAGTCGCCATACTGCTGGAACTAGTATCTGCCTCTAAAGATTTGTCTGACTCTATCTTAATTGTTTTTTTTGATGATTATAATTCAGATCATGTATGTGTCTGTCTAGAACCTTCATGTTGTACTTAGCAGTTTGGAAGAGAAGGGCAACAGTCTCCACTGTTTCAATGAGGGTATTACCACAAGCAGCTTCAGAACAGCACACCATCTTTGATCAATCAGCTGCAATGCAACCTACATAAACAAGCACTATAAAACAAGCCAAATACAAGGATCACAACTGCTTGATTATCTTGGTATGGATTTTTTATTTAGCACACATCTCTTCCTCCACCCCAAAAATGCATACACGCATGCTTGCCTATGCTCACGGAACACACACGCCCACGCATGCACATACACACACACACACATATTTATATATGTATGCATTTGTGTTTGTACACACACACACACATGCTCACATTTATATATGTATGCATTTGTGTATGTACATGCACACACACACACACACACACACACACACACACACACACACACACACACACACATTCATATCTGTGTGTGTGGATTTGTATGTGTACATATGTATATGGGTTACCGGCATATGGTCGAACATTTACTTCATCAAGTATGTTTTGTTCTTGAGAAATTGCTGTTGAACAAGCTTTTTATCAAGTGCTAGAGTTGCCAAATGTAGTTAGATGGCCTGTGTGTGTGGGTAAGGTTAGTGACAGCAAGGTTGCTCATTACAGGTAAGGGGAATCAGACTGTGTGTGTGTGTGTGTGTGTGTGTGTGTGTGTGTGTGTGTGTGTGTGTGTGTGTGTGTGTGTGTGTGTGTGTGTGTGTGTGTGTGTGTGTGTGTAAAATGATGTATGTAGTGTGTCTTGTGTAATAGTATAACGGAATGGGTTTTTCTATGGTAAGGGTCATGGCTGGAGTTAGAGGCAGGGTTAAAGTTTGCATACACTAGTAAGGTGGATCTGTGGTAACAAAGTTGCTGCTAGCCACTAAATGCACATGTCAAAGAGATATTATGCAAGTGACAGCTGTGAGTGAGGAAGTAGTCACTGATGCAGTTATTAAACACAAGCTTTCTAAACTTTTACAGGCAGTCCTTAGAGCCAGTAATAAAATTAAATATGGCTTGAATATGACTAGCACCTGCACTAGGGTGCCTACCTAACACTCAGTCGTCACATCATACAACATGCATGACCTTTAACTGAGGACATCAGAAGGCAGCTGCAACATGTATCCCTCTGGAGAGAGCTTTACTTTTGTAACCTTCATTGCAAGATGTGTTAAAAAATGGAGGTAAAATAGAAAACAGACAGCAAAACAAGCGTTTCATTCTCCAACACCCAAATACAATAGGAATTGTTCTGCCTAACAGTGACCATTCTACTGGAAGCAGTTATAAACAAAATTATTTAAACAAAGAAAGGCAGCAGATGCTGAGGTAAGCTGTCAGACAGGGACAGGGGCAACAGATCTGTGCTCTTTCAACAGGTTACCTTCCATTTCCACACTACCCTCACCCCAGCATTTTGGATGCAGGATTTTAAGGCTGAATGTAGACTGCAGGATGAGGGAACTCTCAAGTCCAGGATACAAAAAAGAGTTTAGAGACATTCTTCCCACCATGAGAATGCCTTCTATCCCCTCAAGACCAAATTACTCTGACAAAATTAATTTTAAAAGACATGCTAGTTATGGCAGCTATAGAGAGGGGGTTTCTCTCAGAAGGGCAAGGGTTCCTTTCTAAAAACAGACCCTGCAGTTCACTGCTGTCAATCAAAGTTGAACCATTTTCTTTTGGTAAAAAAAAAATCAAGGTGCTCACCTTCCAGTCCCTTCTGCCTCTTCTGCTTCCAGTGGCTTTTATATTCTCTGGGGACATAATATGAATAAAAAATCCAAGGCACCCAAAGAAGGGAAATCCAGCCACAAAACAAATAAAAACAACTTTATTCCAATGAACCAAACCACATTAACGTTTCCTACCAAACTCCACAAATACATTTTCATTTAAAATACTTTCTGGCATCAATGTAAGGTCTCCAAAGGCAGTTGAAGTCTGCATCTGATGAAGTATTTTAAACAAAAACGTATTTGTGGAGTTTGCTAAGAAACGTTAATGTGGTTTGGTTCATTGTAATAAAGCTGTTTTTTTTTTTCATTTTGTGGCTGGATTTCCTTCTTTGGGTACCTTGGACTTTTTACTGGTGATGTTTTGGTGCCTTGGTGTGCTTTTTTACATTTATTGACATAATATGAATACTTGCATATCTCTGTAATAAATTTCTGTCATCCTGGGTGAGGTCAGAGCATTGCTAGTTTAGCTTCTTTCCTTCTGAGATCTCATGAGGTATTTAAAAATGCTTAACTCCTCTGTTTGTCCATCTATGGCTGCAGAGCATTTACATGTTTCCATACCCAAATGACCGTAAGATCCAAGCAACATCCCAAGAGGAGCTAAATGCATCTGTGAAACAGTTGTGTAATAAAGCCATGTAAAACCTGCATTTGATTTCCAATGAAGATGAAGTTTATCTAATTGTTTTAGTGTGAAGCTGGAGCAACAAGTAAATTGTTAAAATAAATAAATAAAAATGTGTGTGTGTGTGTGTGTGTGTGTGTGTGTGTGTGTGTGTGTGTGTGTGTGTGTGTGTGTGTGTGTGTGTGTGTGTGTGTGTGTGTGTGTGTGTGTGTGTGTGTGTGTGTGTGTGTATTAAAGTACAAGAAAAACCTAGCCAAGCTAGAGTTTTCACTGTGTGATACCTTAAACCTCCTGCAGTAGAGAGTAGAGGCTAGAGAGCCATGGGATATATGCAAATTGTTGGGTTTTTCTTGTAGTTTTTACTAATTGGTTTGACTGTGTGACATTTTTACTCTCTGGTATCTATCTATCTATCTATCTATATGTATATCTTTACAGAAACTGTATTTTTCCTATGAGAAAGACATCAGAGCTGTTTGCAGTCATACATATATACACATACGGGTTCAATGCCAAATTACCAAAACATCGAATTTCATATGGCCAAGACCATATGATTTAAGTTTCGGAATCTCGACGTTGTGAACGGAGATCTGCATACAGCGTGGAACGGGAGATTTCCCTTTTCCTAGCTGTAGTGCGATCTCAGAGTTGGTATATTTAAGTAGTGGGGGTGCGGGGGTGTAGGGGGGCTTGCCCCCCTGCAATAATGGTGAGAAAGTTTTTTTTTTTATGGATTTATTTTACAAAGTCGAGGTTCTGAAACTTCGATCATATGGTCTCAGCCATATGAAATTTGAAGTTTCGGAAATTCGGCATTGTGAAGTGAATCCACACATACACACACACACACACACACACACACACACACAACACACACACACCCAAGCTGGCTACGTTTTGCCAGGTAATGCATTATGTCATGTAACTGAACCTTTCCAAAAACATTCCTTACGGAAGGAAGGAAGCAGCACTACTGTACCTAACACTGAGGGGGATTTGTCTGAGGCAATTTATTTCCTAATAATCCCTCACTCCAAGATACTCCCTGATGTGTTCTGAATGTGGTATCAATCACCGAGTCAGTTGGTGCTTGACTCTAGATGGACTATTATATGGACTTTATGAACTTTCTCATGAACTACAAATGATTAGAGAAAAAAACTTGCTAAGACTGGAAGTCACTGAGCTCAATAGAAAGATGGGGTTAGTTCCTGGAAAACTAGTTTTCACAATCCTGCTGTATAGCTGTGCATTGTGATCATTATTTGGGTGAAGGTAGTGTGAGTCATATCCCAGTACAGCAATGTTCATATTCTATGTGCTCTTAAGGCCAACTCTCTCACATATATCATCACATATTACTGGAAGTGGTGTAGATTTAGGAGGCCTTGAATTATAGTCTGTAGTGCTTCACCAAAGTACTTGTCTCCTTCAACCTGCAGAAATCCTCCTCCTAAACCAGATGCTTGCTAGTGTCATGCTGAACACAAAAAAATAGCAGAGTGTTAAACCTGAAGGAAAAGCTAGCAATGCTCAGTTAGTTCTATTGGCATGCAAACAGCCTATTCTCTTTGACTGCAAGTACTGTCCTGAAGGCTCTAAGTTATGAGTTCTTGTCCAACTGTCATGGCCACTCTGGAGAGTCTGCTCATGAAACTGCATTGGTATGTACAGAAACCGTGGTGTTAGCACCTGCAGTCCCTTGAAAGGGTAAGTCCCCCCTCATTTGCGCCATCCACAAGGAAATTCATTGGTGGATAGCAAAGATAAGGGTCAGTCCTGTAATGCCTTTTGCTGAGACCCAAAGGGGGACAGACAGTTACCTCAGATGCCGCTCACCTGGCTTTGGAATGCATACAAGCTTCTTGAGGGTGCAAGACACTTGGAACAACAAGAACAAAGCCCAGCATATCAGCATCAAGAAAATGCTGGCCATCATGTATGCATTACAGGTGTTTAAACCTGTCATACGACCATAGGTCCTCAGGCCAGTCACAAACAATACCGCAGGAGTACCCACTCTTACCCACTTTGCAGACTATTTTGATCTGGGCTGTGTTTTCAAACCAGACCATCCAGTACCATGGTTGGAATGCCTTGAAAGATGACCTTAGCAGATCTGCTCCCAGTCTCCACTAGTAGAAATGGAGCCCAAAGGTCCTTCATGAACTCACTATAGTTTGGAGCACTCTGGCAATGTATCTTTTTACCTCACTGCTAAATTACCAGCTTCAAAAAGTTTGCACCCAGTACCCATGCAGCAGATACATAGCAGTGGATGCATTTTACAGTCCTTGCAACAAAGGTTTCCTGTATGATGTTCAATCTCTACCCTTGACACCCATGGTATGGTGTTCACTCTCTACCCTTGACACCCACGGTACAGTGTTCACTCTCTACCCTTGACACCCATGGTATGGTACTGAGAAAGACACTGCAAGACAAAGCTAACTTAACCCTGATTGCACCACTGTGGCCAAGACACCCCCCTCAATCTGCTTAAAAAGGTTCTGGAGAAATAGGTCCTGAGGTCTTCTTTATATTAGGCAGCCTTCTGTTGCACCAACAAGGGAATACAGTGTACGCAGACCTTTAGCAGCCTGGGAGAATGAGCACTGATGCCACAGTAGAAATCCTCTCTCTCCAGAGGCCTGTAGAATCCTCAGAGGTGCTACCAAAACATGCCACCAGCAAAACTTGTTTATTAGATAGGGCACATTTTCCACTCGTTGCAGTTTTAATATTATTCATACTAGGGAAACTACTGTATAGAAAGTCCTACTTTATTGTTTCCCATTATTTGAGTAGAAGCTTTCTTATGCACCTGTGAAAGTGCATTTATCTGCCATTTCAGTTGCTTGCCATTACAGCTGCCCTTAACTAAACAACATTCAGAAAAGAAGTTTTCAATGGGGTTAATTCTGTATTTTCCAAAGAAGCTAGTGCCTCATCATTGGGACCTGAATTCTGCTTTATAACACTGCCTTGTGCCCCATTCAAACTTGTAGCCTCTGTACATTCTTTCCTTTCCTGGAAAATTCTGCTCCTGATAGCCTTCACCTCAGCTAGCTGGATCTCACAATTGCAGGACTTTTTGTGTGCAGAGTGCCTTACATGGCCTTCCACAAGGGCAGGGTGTTTCTTAGGACTAGACCTTCATTTATGCCTGAGGTGTTTTTTTTTAGAGGGGGAACATTGTTTTCCATAGTACATACTGCTGGATGTGGTCAGAGTTCTAGGTCTGAACCTGACCCTGTAGACATTGAGCCATTCAACCTCACACCTTACATTCAATGCACTGCATGATATCGTAAATTATCTATAACATACTGCATACTTCCATTGACTGCAGTGAATTTTATTCACTGGAACAATATGTGGTTTTGGCTTGTACATTAAAGCTTTTAGTTGTATTGACCATACTTCTAGAGTGCAGAATTTAATTTCAGCTGTTATAGCCCCACTCTAAACTCAGATGCCTCTCACCTGGCTTGCAGATACATACAGGCTTCCTGAGGGTAGAAGGCACTTGGAACAACAGTAAAAAGCCCAGCATATCAGCATCAAGAAGATGCTGGCCACCATTTATGCACTTCAGGTGTTTAGGCTAGTCATATGACCTAGTCACATGACCATAGGTCCTCTGGCTGGGTAAGGAAGGGAGTGATGGCACTTTCCATCACAATACGTGCAGAAATGTAATGCTGTAAGAAAGTACAGGTTTGGTACTGCACTATATGGAATACATGATGAATTATTTCTCACACTGTTACACCCTCAGTGCAACCCACAGGGTGACACCTTGCACCATGAAGTGTCTAAAATCATTATAGAGTTATACTGTATTACCTTATTAATGCCTGCCAACAGTCATTTAATTAAGTGTGACATTATGACTATTGGCAAGCTGTATTGGAAGTGCATGGAGCTGAGTCAGAAAGAAAATGTACATGTGAGAAATCTTTTCGTGGGAACATGAAAAATCAGCTTTTTGCTTTCTATAATAATGCTACATAAAAAAAAAGCATTATGTATTTCTAAGCGCTGTCTGCTTGAGTATAGCAAGGCAGCCCACACAGGTAGCAGCCCAGGCATGATTAACACCACAGCATGATCAGCGGTTTGACCTGCCTTTTAGTTTCAGTTATATACCACTTACTGATATGTCAATTACATTTAATAGCAGTGTCATTATCCTGTATCTGACTTTACGTTTATTGTGTTTGCTAAGGTATATTTACCTAGAGGAGATGACCCTGTCTGTGCTTTAAGTTCTTTAGATGCCACCACTTGGTTTAAATAATGGCATTTCATGGTAATATTTAATATTACAAGACATGTGAAATTCATATTGTCTTCTGTCTTTCAATAATTAATGATACGTAATTGATTCAGTTAAGTTTTGTGTATGTAAATTTTGTTGCTCCCCAAGAAGGCTTTCTGCCAAAAAGCTGTGGGGGGACTTAAATTGGTTACTCTGCATTTGTTCCTAGTTCATTTGTTTTTATTTTATATCTTGTTTGGTTGTTTTAGTTTGTCATAACACATCCCTTTTCAGTTTCTTTGGCTGACAGAAGTCAGCAGCTAGTAACAGGTATGTTAACTGATAGACAGAGGCAGTCAGTATATGGTTGTATATGTAAGCTAGGACTGGCTGTTAAGAATGGAATACTTAGGAAAAAGACTCGGGACACCTGCAGCATGATCAACCTCAAACATAGATTTTATCCCTCTACAAAATCAGACTGAAATGGCAACACAAGCAAAAGAAATGGAAAACTTCTTTAAAGATATGAAATCCACCCACTAGGTATTTGCAGGGTCAAGATGGCTATGGAAAGAGTCAGAGACATGGCACAGAGGGATAAAGCCCAAACTATGTCCCAGGCAACCTGAGTTCAATTAGCATCTTGGGCACCTGAGGCTTTGGCGGGGAGGGAGAACATTTGCCGATTATACCACCTAAGGGAGGCTTAGTCCAATGAAAGGAGTGTTCCTTGGCTGAGAACAGAGAATGTAGGGGAGGAGGCTGGATCTGTGGTAGAGCATAAAAGAAAAATCCCCTGGATTAAAGATAGACAGCACCACCACCCTACCACCCTAGGACACCCATAAGTTCCTCCCTGGCTCCAGCTTGAAATTCATCTTTGACATGGGGGGATGAGAGTGTCATTAGACCCAGGGACCTCTGTCAGTATGACAGAAAGGGAACAAAAAAGATGGCTAAGGAAAGGTGTTAGATATATATTTAGAGATTTATAAATGCATGTACTTCTGTTTGCTAGTTAGATGCATATACAATTCTGTTGCTAGAATATATGTAGGATAATATAGTCAGTTACATGCATACATTTCTGTTTTCTAGCATACATATATTAAAGGGTTAAACTGGTCTCAGCTAAAAATCAAATAAATAAATAAATGTCATTCATCTGTAAATGTAACATGAATGTTCAGGTTTTGGTACAGCTTGAGAAAAATGCTAATATGTATAAGCTGAATGTTCAGTGTCTGGTACAAGCTTCAAGGGAAATAGATAAGGATCCAGGTGTAAGAATCAACAGACTTTCTAGACTGTTACATAATTCACCTTGAAACAGAACACAAAAGAGCTTATTAACAGACTGCATGATATCAAGTGCGGGGATCTCATATGGTGTAGTGGTACATTGCTGTGATTGTAGTGCACAGGGTCCTGGGTTCAAGACTCAGGAGTATTGAAAGACTGCTTTCATACAGAAACATTCTCAAACAGGAAAGACTCACTGAACATTTAATAAACAGACTGTATGACATCAGAAAATACCGAAGTAATGACTTTGAGCATTCCCAAACGACTGCTTTCATAAGAATGTATATATGGGAGATCTGATTTTTTGTTAGATCTGAGCACTGGAGAACATTTTTCATGCTGTATGAGAAGCAAACTTGAAGACATTAAAGCTGTAAACTGTACAATATTGTACATGTCGTCTGTTATATAGACAAGTTATCTTAGTAGTTCTGCGCAAGAAAGATAATAATAATAACCAGACTTTGTTTTTTACAAGGCACTAAATCAAGAGCTAATCAGACTTTGGTTTCAGCACACAAAAGCTGCTTTGCATTTATTTCTACTAGGCACCAACACAGTAAGCTGTAGTCAGTATTTTCAGTAAGTAAGACAAGACTGACATTCAATCATTCATTTTAAATAACTTTTCAAAAGGTTCAAGTAGATGGCAATGGATCCAGGATCTGAGGTGGGCAGCCACCATGGAGATACAAAAATTACATACAAAATAAAATACTCATTTCAGGACTGTACATCATGGAGCAAATCTTGAAAAGTTTTTTTCATTTTCTGTTTTTATAAAATCATGTGTTCATTTTTCAAAATTAAGGGAGGTTTATTACAGCACACATACATCATTCAGTTATGACTGATGTTAAAACCTCACAAGAGCACATTAGGTTTTGTGCACATCACTGTCTTTATGATCTCTGACATTTATTCCTGTTGTTTACTGCACTTTGTACAATAGGCTACTGTGCCTGCTAGCCTTCAACAAAGTGTGGACATGATTGCCATAGATAATCTGATACCTCTCTTCCTGTCAGACTCCAGCAAGGAGTGTGTGTATGCCAACGTTAATCCATAACCTCCTTTCTTGTCATTCTCTACCTAGGAGTAAAAATGCCACAGAAAATCTACAGACTCCCTTCCCAACAGTATCCACATAAGTATGGGAATGGCAAAAGTAATCCAATCTTCCCTTCCTACCAGTAACTGAACATATTACAGGTAAACTACAAGCTGTACATGGGATGGTCAGTGCAGCCATACCAGACAGCTCTTCGATCAGTAGGGTTTGCACCGGATTTCCTGTTATTGACAGCAGTACGTGTACACCAATTGACTGTAACTATAGCAGTACTAATGACTTCTACACTACCTTTTTATCTCGCAACATTTAAGAGTGAATATGTTATGCACGTGAAAGGAAAACTGCCACTGAATCCATTAGAGAAATTTTCAGAATAACAGTACAGTTTCTTGTCTTGAAGGGAAAAGCCGAAGATGTTTCACAACTCAGATTTCTGATATGAGAATAAGCCTATTGGTAGGTCACACATGTAGAACTAAAGGTGCCAGCAACAGAGTCCTTGCTAGGCAGCAATGTGCTACAGATTTGTGTGATGATATCATCATGCCACCTTTCTGTGTACTAAACCACAAGTGGCCCTATGTCCCTGCTATTATTCCCATCATATATGAACATCATGTATCCTCCCTGCTTTTACCCATTACCACATTGCAGTTCTTTCCATTTATATGAGCCATGACTGAAAGCATGACTACTTCAGTAGTTCCTGTTCTGCCAGGAGCACTTCTGTTAATTGTGTCGGTAGTTATGATGTCACACAATATTGAAGATGGAAGAGTGCATGTTGATGATACATTACATAGGAACTTGGTTTGTTGCAGTTGTGCTTTGGTTGACAGTTGCAGGGCAGAAAAATGGAAACAAGGTGAGTTTTGTGATTTTCACATTTTCCTTTTCTCCAACATGGTGTGACCTCACACATGAAGGTGCAGAGGGAGAGCACTGACTATGAGGGTGGTGGTAACTTGCCCCTCTGGCAAAACAATTGTTTTAGAGAGTATGGCAATGTTTTCATTAACATGATGTCATAATTCAGTTACATTTTGTACTAGATGTATGGTTATGATTATCATGTTAATGAAAACAATTGTTTTAGAGAGTATGGCAGTGTTTTCATTAAGGTGATGTCATAATTCAGTTACATTTTGTACTAGATGTATGGTTATGATTATCATGTTAATGAAAACAATTGTTTTAGAGAGTATGGCAATGTTTTCATTAAGATGATGCCATGATTCAGTTACATTTTGTACTAGATGTATGGTTATGATTATCATGTTAATGAAAACAATTGTTTTAGAGAGTATGGCAATGTTTTCATTAAGATGATGCCATGATTCAGTTACATTTTGTACTAGATGTATGGTTATGATTATCGTGTTAATGAAAACAATTGTTTTAGAGAGTATGGCAATGTTTTCATTAAGATGATGTCGTAATTCAGTTACATTTTGTACTAGATGTATGGTTATGATTATTTGTGTCTCATTTAAGTGAGATGTGATTAATCTTATCTCCTTGGCCACCTTATCTCTCAAGGAATATCTCAGAGGTTTTAGAAACTTCTAGGAGGCATTCCACTTGGGACACTTACAAGTCCAAGAGGAAACGCTTCTCCATTTGGGCTAAGAAATATCCTTTTCCTCCATGGTTTGTATGTATTCCTGGTTTCCATGGTACATCTCAGGTATCATTTTGATGTGGGCTTTAGTTTTATCCCCATATGTGTAAATTTATCACACGGTATCGTGGTCTGACTAGAAATAGGACTCTACCCAGCATAGACTAGTGAAATCATTTCTGCAGGAGATCAGTTTCATAGTCATTAGTGAAACATCTCTTTCCACCTTGGACCTGAAGTTCATGATTAACTTGCTGTCTCATTCACCCTTTAAACTAAATGCTTTATCAAGCTGGACAGAGGTTTTCCTGGTGGCTATTACATACTATAAAACCAGAACATGTCCAATCTTGGGCATCATATAAAAAATATTACCTCATCTTTCGTAAACACTATGCCTTTTTCCAGAAGTATTCTCCTTTCCTCTTTAAGCTGCTTTTTGAAATGTCAGTCAATTCATTCATTCATTTAACTTCCTGCTTTCTTTCCATAAGATGAAAAATACATATTATATGTACCTGGGTATTCTAAAAACATGGTTTTATATAGTCCATGAGCTCAAACAGATGGGCCAATAGTTTACTTAAAAATCTTCCATGCGTCGGGTAAATTTAGTTACCAGATATAAGAATTGTCAAGTACATAACTTTTTTTTTTTGTCTCGGAAAGATTAAAAGATGTTTGGTTAATGTTGTGGTAGCACACTTTACCAGGACACAGACAAATAACTGGTGTCAGAGCCATTGACTAAAACTAAATGCCAAGAAAGCATAACAGTGTCCTTTGGGAAGTCAGTCACCCCTGCAACTATAATATTGACAATACACCCCTAAGGGTCAACCCAGTAGTCAGGGATTTAGAGACACATTTAGATAGCAATCTAGGCTTTGACCATCATGTGTCTATGGCAGTCATTAAATCATTGAATGCTGTGCAACTTATAAATGAATGTATAGCATCTACTAGGTCCTTGGAGGTCATTGTTCCACTGTATTCGGCACTCATCAGACCTACCATTGAGTACAATCCCCCTTTGGTATGTACCTAACCAGCACATGTCCACAGAGGTTCCTCACTAAGAGAATACAGGGCATAAATAATACATCCTATGCAGACAGCCTCAAAGCCCTATCCCTGTATTTTGTTTCCAACAGGTTGTTAAGGGTATGTCTGCATGCCCACAAACAGCACCAGAATTACCCATTCTAAAGACTTAAACCTTGCCTGTGATATAAATAGGACTTGCTGGAGAGACAGGCATATATTCCAGAGACTACCCCTTCTCTGGAACAGACTCCCCATCCATGTGAAACAGAGTTCTTCTCTAACTCAGTTCAAGTGCAACTTTGATAACTGAATGGAGAATAGACAATTCATCCCTGTTTTCATACCCGTGTCTCTAATGGGCCCAGACAGTAGGTAAATGGTTCATCTCCCTGTTTTTTTCTTGTAAATGTTTCATCTCCCAAGCCTCTGCTTACACATACTAAGGGTAGCAGAACTTGTTTGAAGTTTGGTATGTGTGGTTAGGCTTAAAAAAGCTCTTGTGGTCATTAGCCTAGTAGCCACCTATGACACTGACTGCTTATAGTATCTGTGGTACCTATTTTGTGTGGTAGTTGCCTGGTTCTCATTACATACCTTTACTGAACACTGCTGCCATGGTGGTGCAGCGTTTAGCATTGTCGCCTCACAGCAAGAGGCTTTCCAGTTTGATTCTCAGCTATAACGCCTTCTGTGCAGAGTCTGCATGTCCTCCCCGTGGTCGAGTGAACTTTAAAGACATGCACATAGGTGCGTGTATGAGTGGGTGTGCCTTCTTTGAAGGCTGGTCACCGGGCTGGCAACTTGACACCGTAAAAATCCACTGCCAATCATAAGTGGACCGGTGATCCACTGTGGTGATACCTAACCAGGAAAAGCCGAAAGACATTACTTACTGAACACTGCATTCTAGAACTCCCACTCTAAGAGCACAGTGTCCATCAGCAGGGCTACCCTTTAGTCCATTGTACCCTAAATTCCTACTACTATTCAGATTATATGCACCCCCCCCCCCCCCACACACACACACACATATACATACTTTTGGAATTTTACCCATGTCTTTCACCCACTACAGAGGGCTCTTTAAAATAAAATAAATTAGACATGTAGGCAATGACCTTATCAGTTGCTCTTCTAGATGTCCCTTGGTTGTGGATGCTTTACTTCCTGTTTACATCACTATTGTGTGAGATACAACAGCTGTTACACTGTATGAATAGAACCTCCTGTAGGTACATTTTAAGGGGTTAATTCTACTACCTTATCAGCTATTGTGCAATCTTGCAAGTATAACCACCTGTTGAAATGAAAAATTGGGGATCCTGGGGGTGTTTACATCTGTAAACCTGGCACAGTGTCAATGCATGCTTGCCAAAGAGTGAAGAGCCATGTATGCTATGTTCAGAAACTGAAGATTTTAGTAAGAGCTGTGTTAGAAGGCAAGAGATATATATTTCTGTGTATTATACTCACTGCAGTGGGCCCTATTAAAGACCATATTATGTGGTATGTACTTGTTTAGCTGTTTTTTTTTATTCGAAAAGCTGCCTTCAGAAACAAGGTTGTGCCAGTTAATTGCTGATTTGTAGATTTTGACTGAAAGTGATTAGATAGTAATGTGTTCCAGCACACCCTTAATTACACCAAGGAAAACCAGTTCAGTAAAATGATGAAAACAATGGAGCTTCTGAAAAGGATGTGCCTGCCTTTTTAAGAAGTCAGTTTACCTCCAGACTCTTAAGGCAGGACAATGACCTTGACTCCTCCATATTCTTCTCATACTACATAAAACTCTGTACCACACCATGTTGTCAGCAACCCACAATGTATTTCTAAACACACTGTCATCCCTCACTATCGAACCCAACACTATTCTGTTGGTTGACTTCAGCTGTCTGTCCATTACCTGGGAAAAGTTACACCACCATCACTTATATGTATACAAAAATTCCTGGATTTCACTGATGTCATCTCCTTGGACTAATTAGTCCAAATCTCAACTAAGGATACTAAAGAACTGGATCTAATTCTCAACATTACAACCCTCTTATGATCAACGCATCAGTTACTGAACAAATTACCCACCTTTCAGTAACATTCACTAAAATCAGATCTGCCACAAAACCTTTGTGACTTTAGAGACTGCTCCAAATCAAACCTTGTCCAGCTAAGCAAAGAGTAATGCAGCAGCCTTTAATTATATAATATCATATGTCACATGACCCCCGCAAGTAACCATGGATTGCACCAATTTACCTAGTCAGTGATAAAATAAAAATTAAAAGTTAAAGGATGACTGACTAATAACAACAACAATAAAAAAAAACATTAAAAACACAATATTTATCAACTCCTAGTTGATTTTAACCTTCAGATGGTTATAATTGATGAATAGTTATTAAGTCTGAGTTTGCTCTCAGCATTGGTCTTTAACTGCCATAAATATAGGTTCATAGGTTAGTACTAGGCTAACTGCCCTTGCGAGCCATTTTTTAAGCCTAGCCAGTTATCCCCTGTGAGATTCAAAACCTGCACCTTGTGTTTGTAAGGCAAACACCTTTACCATTAGGCCACCCTCCCAACACTTCTCTGGCTTCATGTTGTTCACTCTATTGTCCCCCTCTTAAACTAACCCTCACTTGCTCTAACACATGAAATAAAAATTTCTGATCATTAAACTGTTTAATGTGTCTATATAATGCAGTATGTTCATTAGCCCTTTTATTGTCATAAACGTGTTCATAAATTTGGTCCCACAGACACCATTCTATTTCCCTATATAAAAAGCAAAACAATATATATAATATATACAAGTAAATAAGTAGATAAGTAGTGTGTGTGTGTGTGTGTGTGTGTGTGTGTGTGTGTGTGTGTGTGTGTGTGTGTGTGTGTATATATATACATATATATATATATATATATATATATATATATATATATATATATATTTATATATAGATATATATATATAAATATAGATATAGATATAGATAGATATGTATGGGTCCCCTTCAGTACATTGAACGTTTACAAGTTCAAACCACATATGGCCGAGGCCATATGTTCGAACTTGTAAAAGTTCGATCGGACAAAATGTAGATTTTCGTACAGTGCAGAAGGGGAAGATTTCCCATTTCCGTGATCTTGGAGTTGGTATATTTAAGTAAGGGGGTGTGGGGGTGCAGGGGGGCATAGCCCCCTTGCTATAGATGTTTAGTTTTGTGTTTTGTTGTTTTATTTGTTTTTACTTCAGTGTTCGAACTTTTACGAGTTTGAACATATGGTCTCAGCCATATGTCGTTCAAACTTGTAAAAGTTCGATATATATATATATATATATATATATATATATATATATATATATATATATATATATATATATATATATATATATATATATATATATATATATATGAGTCTACTTGATATGGCTGAAATTTCAAAATGTCGACTTTCATATGGCCGAGACCAACCAATGCAGGACTCAAGACTTTGTTAATCAGGCCGACTGAGGACAACCTGCCAGCAGATTACCCAAATGTAATGACTGCAACAGTGAATACACTCGAACATCTACATTTATGGTAAGTGTACACAACTGTACTTTCTGCCTCCCCCCCATGAAAATGAAACTGCCTGTATTATATACTAATTACTGATTAACAAGCTGACAGGAAACCCCCCTTATCTTTATTAGACCAAGATTCAAAACTGCACTTGGCAAAAAATGCTTTCTCCAGGCTAGGACCTGGAACCATTTACCCACTGAAGCAAAAAAAAAAAAAAAAAAATCTATCAAAGAATTCAAGAGTGTTTGAAAGAAACATCTAACATACAAATCCGTTTCACATGCTTTAGGAACAGTGCCTAATGTACATGGACATCAAACATATTTATTTATTTATTTTACATTTGTTAACCGGGAAAGTCTGACTGGATACAAATCCATTTTCAGCGGAGGCCCGGGGAGAAAAGCTCCAGCCAATAAGTAAACAAGGTATACAAAAAATAAGGCAAATATATAACATCAGTATACATATAACAAGATATGGAATACAATCAAAATCAGTGCAGCGTGAACATGCATTAAGTTGCAGCTATACATCAAAATTTACATATATTGAAATAATGACATTAATAGTGATACATTTTTCATAAAATAATAGATCCTTATACAGTAAGAGCTAGATTAGGATATCTATACTTAAAGGGATGTTGGGTACATTTCATGGCTAGTTAACATGGAGGATATTAGTCTCAAGTAGAAGGGAAGTTGAAGGTAGGTAAAGAAAGATATTTACAGGGTAAGTAAGGAGGAAACAGAATCAACCAGGGGATGAACCCAGGCAGATCCAGTGATCCAGTAAGTGTGACTTAACAGCTTTTTTGAAAGCTGTGTGAGAGGATTCAATAGTTAAGGCAACTGGGAGAGAATTTCATGATTTAGCAACATAAGTGGAAAATAAAGAATCCCCAGCTGAGTTATTTGATTTGGGGACCTTAAGTAGAAGCTTGTCACTTGATCAGAGAGGTCTTGAAGTGATATGAGGCATAATTATGTTTTTTTAGTGAGGGAACTCTGTCTGGTTGATATAGTATTTTATGAGTAAATACAAGTTGGTTGTAATGGAGGAGGTGGGGAAATTCCAGCCGATTAAGTTGTTTGAGAGAAAGACAGTGATGAGTTTGATAGGCGGATGTAGTGGCAAATCTTGCAAGTTTATTATAGCATGCTGAAAGTTTGTTTAGTTCAGACCTGGATAGGTTAGTTAAGATGGGAGATGCATACAATAGAGTTGAAAGGAGATGAGAGGGAGCAATGGAAACTTTGGCATTATGGGATAGGAAGGATTGGTTCCTGTAAAGGCAGCCCAGATTTTTATGTCTATTTTTGATTATCTGATTTACATGCAGGTCATATTTTAGGTTGTTATCAATTTCCACTCCCAGCAGTATAGTATAGGAGTCAGAGGCAAGTAATGTGCCATTACTGGAAGTGATACAAAAGTTTGGAAGAGATTTGATATGAGTGGGTGTGAACAGTAACAACTTGTTTTTTTTTTTAGGATTTAATATTATATGTTGTACAGTACTCTATAATTTGTGAACAGCAAAAATGTACCCAATGCTACTGCAAATGTTGACTGAACTCATCTCAGGTTGATATATGACACCATCATAATGCTAAGAATTACAGTCCAGACACTTTCTGATGTAACCAGTATGTACACCTTTTGTAAACAATATAAACACTTTTCTGCATTCATTGTAAACTCTCAACATTCATCTTATTGCGTATTATACAAGCAACTGACTTCTGTTGAAAATACTGTGCATTCATTGATATTGTACTGTTTGCCCAATGATATGATATGTCTGTCTTCTGTTGTGCTTCCTCTTATGAGTCCAGGTCTTGATTGAAAATGTCAGCTGACCAGTTCACCCACCTGGTTACCAAATAGTAAGTAAGTAAATAAACTTAATAACAAGGATATTGGCAGTCTATAAGGCCTAGACCCAAACCAGTTTGCATGGGTTAAAGGCAGGTCTTGCCTCCTGAACTTGATTGAATTCTTTGAACAAGTCACTGATGCGTTAGTTGTAAACAAATTAGTTCACACTGTCTGCCTGGACCTGGCAAAGGCCACTGATAAGCTAATCCAACTAAATGTAAAGCCCCGTGTTATTCAAGGGATAGCAAACTTGTTTAACAACAGAACCCAGTCTATTAGTGTTGGTGCCATATTTTCCTCAAAATGAGTACTTACCAACAGTGTACCCCAAGGATCAGTCCTAGGACCACTTCTTTCTAGTATTTATTTCTCTGTTGTCAAGGCTGATGTTTACAGATAACTGCAAATAGAGAGCAGTCATAAACTTTTCATCTGATTCCATATTCTCCAAGAGGGCCTAATATGCACTAACAAATGGTGCTAGGGCCATGGCCTTAAACAAAATGCAGGACTATGTCCTTTGTCAAACAAGGACACTCATCATCTACCACATAGTTGACACCCTTTGAAAGTTGATGCAGTCATTAGGGACCTGAGAACTTTTGCTTATAATGAACTATCCTTTGATCAGCATGCATCCACTGTTATTCAGGAATCCTTTTGTCTGGTCAGACTGATCACCAGGGTCTATCTTCAGGGTCTAAGGAAGTCATCATCCCTGTCTACACCTCCCTCATCAGCCCTATAACTGAGTATAATATCCCCTTTAGTATGTACTTCTCTAAACATTTGACTCAGCTTGAGAGACCACAGCATTTCCTCACCAAGACAATCAGAAGCATTTCTTCCTTGAGCTACAAGGATCGCCTTAAAGCAGTCTGTCTCTTTCCTTTTTCATACAGACCCTTGAGGACCACTGTGTGGCCTACAGAGCCTATGTGAATCGCTGCACATCCACAAAACATAGAACACCCTAAACACCCACTCAAGAGGTCTACATTTTTACCAAAATGTAAATAGGACCTGCTGGCAATATAGATATCTCCTCTAGAGTTCCCTTTATGGAATAGACTTCCCTTATATGTTAAACAAAATAGATCCCTTCCTGATCCTGTTTAAGTGTAACCTGGAAGAATGGATGGGCAAACATAAATATACCCAGGTCTGGCTTCTATATCCCTCAATGAAAGTTGTCAAAGTTAGGTATTAAAAATACCCTGGGTCTACCTCTCAAGCCTTTATTGAAGTGAGTTGTAACTAGGCATTAATTATTCATGTCTATGTACTTATGATTTGGGATCTAACGGCTACACTGCAATTGTTCCTTCAGATCAGCAGCCTAGTATTAACCCATGAACCTACAATTTATTTATTTATTTATTTATTTATTTATTTATTTATTTATTTATTTATATTTGTTGACCGGGAGTGTCCAACTTAGGTCCATTTTCAGTGGCGGCCCGGGGAGAAAAGCTCCACAGTTAAAACAAACAGACAGTAGTTACATTGGATTACATAGCGATTAACAATTTACATAGCAATTACTTACAACATATTTACAGATGAAGAACATAGTACATCAGTAGACAACTAGAATCTATCTGTGAAGTACATAACAAACATTAACAAATGTTACAATAAGAAGTTCCTGCTGTATAATAAGTACTAGGCTTATGAGCATCTGAGCTTGCTATAATCAAGGTAGTTAGTAGAGTGGAAAGAAAGGTAGTGGTTGGATGGGGTGGGTGATACACAAACTACATAACCAACATATGACTTGTGCATACCACTCCTCAGGAAAGTCCGGTCACATAAGTCTTACATTTTTTTAATGAATTATTAATTTATTTCAATGTTGGCCTCTAGCATCCAGAAAACTGATTAGATTTCTTTTGTGGTACAGCTGTTAGTTTCTACCTACACATAACCAGTTAAAATATTGTTGAATCTTAATGTAATTTATTAGTTTTTAATGAGTCAGAAAAAACAAACTCCTGCATACATGAAGAAATACAGAACAAAAGAGGCAGACTGCCATGTAAACTGTTTCTTAACCTCAGATACCTCTTCTAAGGTGCAACGTATAGCTACTGTATGTGTCCTGGTTGTACCATTTTGATACACTGGACCACTGTTAAAGACATCTG
Organism: Protopterus annectens; assembly: GCF_019279795.1. Lineage (NCBI taxonomy): Eukaryota > Metazoa > Chordata > Ceratodontiformes > Protopteridae > Protopterus > Protopterus annectens. The sequence continues at coordinate 1,331,844,508 of NC_056737.1, forward strand.
ACCCTCACTTACTGAACATTTGGCTCTAGCAAAGTTGTGTAACTGTGATTTCCTTCCTATACCAATGCTGCAAACTCCAGACCTCACTTGTGTCCTTCTAACATAGTTATGAACAGAGAAATTCATTGCTCTTTGAAATGTTGCATTTTGCAAACAAGTTGGTAGACAAGATCTCATAATATGTGTTAGGGTGGTTAGGAATATGTACTACAATTTTTCATTTTGGTGCTGAAACAACTGATTGGTGTCTTTTACGTGAGCAAAACTTGTTGATCAATTGATGTTTTTCTTACTTATCAGTAGATTTCCCCTTGGATGTGTCATATTTTCCTTTCTTAAAATTTGTAACCTGATTGTTGATAATAAAAGAAGGGTAAGATAAAAGTTGGTACATAAATCTTATAAATCTTAGTCACAGAACTGTGTTATTCTGCAGCAATTTGTATAAAAACAGCTTTGCATTTTTCACATTGCTTTGGTCATCATTACGCATGTTAGTACCAAGTTAAACTAGCTTCACGAGCTTTAAAACTGGTGTGACGCACAAGTTTTAATTTGTGCTGCCACAGCTGTGTGCAGTCTGTGTTGAAAGTGCTCCAGACAAAGCTCTCAGTGATTTATTTACAGTATGGCTGTTTGCTGTCAGGGATTTGTTTCAGCTATTACACCAATCACTTTGCCGTTTACTATGCATTGTGTGGAGTTCAGCTATTAGATACGTTAATGGGCTCGTCTTTAGTGTACCATCAGAAGATGAACTGAGTTACTACTCTGGCATGTTCTCAGCTAACTAAAGATATTTTGTATCGACAGGATGCATATGATGATGTGGTGAAGTACTTCGGTGAGAGCTCCAAGACCACGTCTCCATCGGTATTCTTCCCTGTCTTTGTTCGATTTGTGAAATCTTACAAGGTGAGAAATCTTTTATTTTGTATGCATAAGTATTGTATAAAATGTTGAATTTTTACCATAATACTATTATTATCAGTAGTAAAGTATTAGCATTAGTATTACTATTTTTTGAGGAGGGGGTCCTTCAGCTGGACGTAGGTTCACTAGTCCTTGTCTGCACACCTTTATTTTGTTTTTTTCACTTTCCCTTCAGTACCCTTCCTATGATGGAAGGAGCATGAGAGTTATGCAGCCAGGTACAAAGTCTGCCATGCTGCATATGGTGGGAGGGGCTTTCTTTTTTTACTCACGTGTCCATCCTTAGCTGTAACTATATGGTGAATTCATATTAATCCCCAAGCAGCATAGCCATGCCTGGATTACACAAAACAGTTATTAATGGATTACATTGCTACGTCTGAACCTAATATTTAAATGTTGCTTACACTGTTTGTAGTTAGTGCAACAATACCCTCAGTTGAGCAGCTGTATAGAATTTTGAAAGGGCTCTATTCACAAAGTTAATTTCAAAGTCAACTGTTCAACTCAGTAAATTCAAATTGCTGAAACACAGAATTGTCATTAGTGTATACTTAGTTTCTACAGAACCTTGAGAAAGGAACACTCCGTTTTACCTTAAGGTTGTACAATACTGGAGTGAAAAATAAAATAAGCATAGTTTTCTTTTGTCAGCAACATAGTAGTTCTTCATTTCTCATTTGCAAAGGTGGTAAATTAGAGCAAATAAATAAATGTGAATATGTGGCAATACTGATCTTGGTTTATATTTCACATCTGCCAGTGCTATGTGGCTTAAATATTTATGCATATTGTGCAGTCTGAGTATGCAAGCTAAGAACTGTAAGAGAAAAGGTATTGGGGAGAGCACAGAGAGAAGGAGGAGCAGTGATCTTGAAATGTTAAAACAAAGGAATATGTGAAACTTTATTCAAGAACTGTCATTTATTGTTAAAACAAGTCCTTATTTAAAATGAGTATATTGAAATGGATACTTTGATTACAGGGTACTCATAAGAATGTTATTTTGAAGGGCAAGTAGTAAAGGATATGTACCGTATGCTGTCTCAAGAAATGTTTTACCTTAGTTGTGTGCTTCCTTGATGTTTGATAAATTTTACTGTGAAGTCTGAAAAAAACAGTCCTAGAAAAGAGTAATGTTTTCTTCTAGTCATATAGGTCTAAAACCTTCTGCAAATGAAAAGGAAAAAGCCAGTGATGTACTGGTGATCCAGGTTCAAATACCAGTCCCTGTCCCAGAGAGCAATTAGATGGTAGAGACAGCTTTTTAGTATCTCATTGTCAATACTTAAATATGCAGTTATTCTATTTACCAATTATGCATTGTCGCCTCACAGTAAGACGTTGTCCCGTTCGATTCTCAGCTAGAGCGTCTTCTGTGTGGAGGCATGCGTGAATGGGCGTGCCTTCGTTAAAGGTTGTGCATCAGGGCTGGTAACTCGGCACGTAAAAATCCACTACCAAACATTAGCGGACCGGAGTTCCGCTGTGGCGACCCCTAACCGGGATAAGCCGAAAGACACAACAACATGTCAACTATTAGTTGATTAACTTATTGTGCTTAAAATCTATGTATATAAGTAAGGGGGTTACTTGTTTTAATTGTCTGATGAAGTTTGGTCACAGGTACCAAACGAAAGCGCTTACTTTGTGGTAAATAAAAGTTGGGTCATGCAGCTGGTGTTACTGGCCTCGTTTGTTGGATTTCTGTTTACAAGCCTTCAGAAATGTAATTAACATACCAAAACATTATTTGTGAATTGGACTTTGTGGTTTATCTTCTTCCAGTGAATAAACTACTGTAGGGGAGGGGCAAAGTGAATGTGTTGGCCCACATGCTACTCCCCCATATCGCTGGGCAGTGGGATGGATGTCTTCATCAAATTTTAGTTTTCAATCAATGTTGAGATTACCTTTCCTGTTTGCATCCGGCAAAGTAAGGGTGTTGTTAACTATATTTTTGTGTTGATGTAGAGAAAGAGAGGCAGGCAATGTCACTGTTAACTTTTACAGGTATTCAGACTAAACCTCTTTTGGGTTATTGGTGAGAGTTGAAACGTCAGGAGGTGGTCAGTAAAAGATACCAACCCCTCGACAAATGTAGATATTTAAATTTATCACTAATTCTTATAAAAATGTAAAGCAAAAAATTATTGAATGCAAACTCAATATTGAGTCTTTAGGTTAGAACTATATCATCTTGAACATTACTGACAAGCACATCTTCTTTCTGTTCCTTCCACATTCAAGTTTCTGGGCCATACTTTGGATCCTTTTCTGCTTTTAAGGTAACACACTCAGTGCTGTCTGTTGGATGGATCAACAAACCTGTCCATTTTTTAACTGTAGTGGGTGATGTCCATAATAATTTCTTTATTACACATTTTGCCAGCGTTGATGATAGAATTTAATCTAGGGATTCCCCACCACTAGGAAATGAATTGGCTAGAGACTGATAGGGAAAGGAGTGGTGGTTGCCAGGTGAGGAGGTTGGACTAGGTAAGAAAGAAAGGAAAGAAAAACAGCTTTTCATGTCACAAAGTAATTTTCACACCAATCTATTTTTCTCCCATCTGACAAAAGGGCTAGAAAAATGTATACACAATCAGCTTCATCACATCAGCTGGCCAGTTGTATCACCTGTCTTCCCTTAACTGTTTTGTTGTCTTGCATTGATACTTCGCTGCCTGAGAGAGGTTAGACCACCCAACAGGACCAACAAGCTGGGTTACTCCCTACTACCTGACTCTTGCCATAGGACAGACACCATGACTGGAATATGCAAGCAGGACCAATAACAACAGAAGACTCTTGCCTAGCCCAGAGATACCCATCTCCTGCCTTAGTGAAATGAATGAACCAAAATATTAAAGTAGAGGAGCCATTGGACAGGTCTGGAGATGAGATAAATGAAAAGGATATATAAAAGCCTGGGAGGAAAAGACAAAACTTTGCAGACAGTAAAATAGTTGTTCCACTCCCTGTTTCCTAAACATGGTAGGATTTTTACAACCATATAGTTGCCTTTTATAAGTAGCAGTCCCACTCAGAAGATTTGAAACAAAGGAAGGCCTTTGAAAGTTTGGTGCCCTACTAGAAGAGTATTTTTTTGTCTTGCTGGTGACACTACTAACTCCTGTCTATGGCAACCTGTGTACTGCATTACCAGTCGCTACCAGGCAACAAATGCATGCTACCACACATGATAAGTCTCCTGGCCATGAAGTGTACTACCTGTGGCATGTGCACGCTAGCCTTTGAAAACTAATGGACAGGTGGTCTCGGAAATGCAGGAGGAAAATGAGTCAGTTGGATGTCTGATGGGGGAGGTGTGGTGGTTAGTGTGAGGTCAGGACTCTCCCACCACCAAAGCTGGAGTTCATTGTGGTTTTGCAGAATTATGCTGAGTAATCACAAAGCTTGTCAGGACTGCAGTAAACACTTGATTGTTTTGATGCAGGAGACAACATTGTATATCAGATTATCTATGTAAATAAGCAACATTTTTGAAGCTACCCAAAAGCTACCCCTGTGAAAAAGTTGTAGCTTAGATATTAATGACTGCATTTTAAAATAATTCTAATTCAGATTTAGAGGCTGTTTGAGATTTGGCTCTGAATCTTATAATTGTTTATTTGTTTAGATCAATAGATGTGAAGTTATTCTTCCTGCACTAGGTAAAGAGGGACAGCTGGATTAGTCCCTAGCCCTATGTGTATTTTTTCATTAGGTTATTTATTATACATTTTCAAGGAACTGAATACTCTTCAATGAATTCTTACCTCATTAATATTGGAAAATTATTATGACATGAATGTTTATGTTTCGTGATCATGGTTTAATACAGACGCTTTATTATAAGAGAGAATTTAAGTGCTGAGGAATTTGAGTTAGTTCTAATTACTGTTGTCTGCTTATCAAGTGTGGCCCATTTGTATCATGTTTGTTGTTGGGATACTCTAATCAGCATATCTTTCAAGATCAGTATTCACGACAATAACCACTCCTGAATTTACTAGAAGCAGGGCATGAGCAAAGTTATTAAAATCATTTTTGGACTCAGCATCTCCAGTCACAATCATTGAACTATGTTATAGCACGGCTAAACATGGAATTAAATGGCAGGCTAAGGCTTTCTCAGGACAGTGTAAAGGTAAAATGTTAATATAATTGAGGACTCTGGATATTGCTAGAGTCCGCTTCTGAAAATTTTAAGAGGGTTGCTTTATATGAGTAAAACAGACAGTTACGTTGCCATTGCTTGTGAACAGTATGTGTAACTGCTACATTTGACAAAAGGCCTGTAACTCATTTTGACATTTTAGCCAGATGACCCTGTTTTAATTAATATCATTTAAATTATAGCAAGCAGAAGAGGAAAATGAATTACGGAAAAAGCAAGAACAAGCACTTATGGAGAAGCTTCTAGAACAAGAAGCAATGATGGAGCTTCAGGACCAAAAGGTAAGAGCTTTATTAGTATTGATGGCTGTAGTTGCATCAGCATTCTTATCTTCAGTATTAGAAACTAAGCAATGTTGATTTAGTTTACCTGATCTTATTCTTTTACGTAGCAAAGCAGGTAAAGTCAGGTTTATACAGGTGGTTAATGGAGTTTCTGATTGCCTCAGTGTAGGATTTTCATCACTAAAACAGCAATACTAAAGCGAACTAGAGTGGATCTGATTATCATTAGTCTTAGTAAACACTGTTGCAGTAAATCTTTTCATACAGAGAGAGCATTCTTGAAACACTGCTCTTAATTGTAGTAATGAAATGCCTGTCACTAAAGTCTTCACAGTAAAGTATCATATACTGATCTGCAACGAATGTTATGAGAGAGGTGTTTGACATCTGGTCCCCAAAACATTTTTTCTTTAAAGGACAGCTTCACTCAAATGTCAAGATTTTGTTATCGCAAAGGGTTTAACTTCCTTTTTGACTAGCCCAAGAGTACATGCAAAGAAAGCATACATTTTATAATACTCTGGGTCCCTATTATGTCATTGAAGATGCAAAATCTCGAATGCGTCTTCATCGAACTGAAAACAATGAATATTTGAAAGAGCAAAATGGCATATAAGCGATTTCTTTCCCTGTGAAAGAAATCGCTTGGCCCAATAAAAAAAAAAAACACTACAAACAAAACAAAGTTGGGGGCTGTGCCCCCCCACCCCCCTAACTAAATATACCAAATCCGAGATTGCACTACAGTGGGGGAAACTGCAAAGTAACGGAGGTGGCCAAGCGATTTCTTTCCCAGGGAAAGAAATCGCGTATATGCCCTTTCACTCTTTTAAATTTTCGTTGTTTTCAGTTCGATGAAGATGCATTCAAGATTTTGCGTCTTTGATAATATAATAGGGAACCTAATACTCACTAATTTTTTTTCCTGAAGATATTTCTGCAGATTCTGCAGGCCATATTAACTTTTTTTTCTGAAATCTAACATTATTTCTCCTGCATTTATCACATTATCTATGACATCATTTAGGCAAGGTGTGGTAGTTACATCTTAGATGTTCACCACCTCAAGAAAACAATGTAATTAGGCAGATCAATGAATCTATACAGTGTCAAAAATACACCTAGATAGTAACTGCAGTCATTCATTTTGTGTACATTTTATCAGTTACAGATAGCCAGTTTCACACATCAGCTAAAAATATAGCTTTTAACTACAGTTTGAGTCTAATAAATGCACAATAAACTGCTTTGAACCAATCAATAATACTGATATAGGAGAATGACATTTAGGAGAATAGAGTACTTTATCTTTGAAGTTTAAGTGAGTAAAAGCAACAACTGACTGAATTCCATCCATTTTATGCTGCAAACACCTGGCAGCTGTTATATCCCTTTTCAATATTATGGGCAAGGAGTTTAGTCATGCATCCAGAGCTGGATCCATCAATGGGCGACCAAGGCAGTCACCTAAGGCCCACTGGCTGGGAGACGGCCTGCTGGCTGGAGGATTATTTTTTTTTAATTAAAAAAAAGAAAAAAATTGCATATTCTTTAAGGGCATTCTTTTTTAATAATGCCTTTTGTGTCTGTTCGCACACACTTGTTGCGTCTGTGCTACCTGTTTACATCTTCATCTTCCATGCATGAGGTGTGTGCGTGTGTGTGTGTGTGTGTGTGTGTGTGTGTGTGTGTGTGTGTGTGTGTGTGTGTGTGTGTGTGTGTGTGCGTGTGTGCGCATGTGGAATTTGAATGTAAAATACAAAAAGGTGTTTGGACTGCGGACCACGGACAGACAAGTAAGAGGTGTGTGTGTGTGTATGCGCGCGTGCGTGTGTGTGTGTGTGTGTGTGTGTGTGTGTGTGTGTGTGTGTGTGTGTGTGTGTGTATGTATATATTTTTGTAAGAGGTAAGTAAGTAAGGTAGCATAACTCTGAACTGTCCAGATTTTTGCAGAATGTCCAGATTTTTAACTCATATTTTTGGTCTGTTCCTCATAAAATTTGTGATTTTCTGGAAAATCATTGAGGATTGATGTTACTAAATAATAACAGACATTTGAGTTTTTGATTTCATATCTTTAGAAAAATGCATACTAACAGAAATCCTGTTATTCTAGCATCTTTCCTTTGTCCTCCATAATTTTAGATTTTGTCCATATTTCTTGCAGTAAGAGGTTGAGGTATGGAAAGTAGGTGTGTGTGTTTGTATGTGTGTGCGCATTTGAAATGCCCTAGTTTGGGATAGCAGTTGGTTGGTTATTTGCTCATGCTCAGACCTCATACCTTAGTTACTGGAAACAGTAGCCTGAATCCTCTACCCCAACTGCCAAGTTGCATTTTTCAAGGAATTGAGTTTCAAATGCATTTTGAAGGAATTGTGAGCTTCAAGGGAAGAGAAGTTTACTGCTGCTAAGTCTGTTTACAATATGCAACTGTTTTGTTTAGGAAATGGTATCAGTACAGTGGTATAGAATTGAAAAGCACTGTTAGCAGCACAGCAGGTAGCGTACTTACTTTTGATGCAATAGGCTGTAGATTCTACTCCACAGCATATAGCTGGATTGCTGATACTGTGTTGTACTTTAAGGGGGGCCATGCTGCAGTTCTGAGTGTGTCTTCCTTTGAATGAGATGCCCAGTAACTATGAACCTGTTGTCAGTTTGCCATCCATTCCCTATTGCAATATTACCAGCTTACCATTTTTTAGGTAACAGGCAATTTATTCTGAATTTGTAGATGAAACACTGAAATACAAAGTGGTTTGCTAGCAGCAATCTCTTCATTAATTACAGATCTCTTTTATGTGGAATTATTCAGATGACTTTTACTTCTGCAGAGATTGTGCATATTGGCTGATTTTGGTGGACTGCAATGACAGAAGTTGGAGTGGCCTTTTATGATTGAAATGTTCTGAATTGGGCAATTTTGTTATTATTGTTTGATACATTTTGTTTGCTTACTGGAAAAATGTTCAAAACTATAAATTTAAAACATGCTCTAACAAGTGCTACTGTATTATACAAGGAGTATAATTTAATGCAATCAGGAAGGTGAGTCAAAGAACTCTTGCATGTTTGCATGGTCCTAAAATGTGTTCAAGGGGCCTAAAATGTGAAAGCAGCCCAAAGGTAAACTTTATCTGCCACTGGCCATATGCATTTTCTTTGAATGTGGGTTTCATTGCTGTTTCGAGGAATGTGAGTTTCAAGGGCAGAGAAGTTTTAATACTAAGTCTGTTTTCATTATGAGACTGTATTGCTTTGTTTTGCAAATGTCTGTCTGTGTTTGTGGTGTAAAATGTGAAGTAAAAGTTTTAAATTAAATCCAAATATCTATTATTGTAGAAGTAAAGCAGAAAACAGTATACACGCTAAGTGTTATGAACAGTATTTATGGTAACTGGGAAGAAGTAGCCAACTAATGGGGCACTGTAATGACTGTGGAGGAGTGTAGAGGAGATCCATTACCCTGCCTAGGGCCCCATTTGACCATGATCTGGCTCTGCATGTATCTATGGTAATATTTTGGTGTAACACAGCATGGTTGTGCAACCTTGAATTTAGATTAATATCTAGGAGGTGCTGAGAGCTTGTCTCCTGCAAAAATGTATTCCTTATTTCTTTTCATTTAGTATGTTAGGTTTGTGTTTGATATTTGATTTGATGTATACATTATTATTTCAGGCTTTTGTACCATTCAGGATTTTGCTTTTGTTCTGATGATCTTCAGTCACATATTTCAGTCAGAAATGTTACAGAGTTCTCTGATGTTTTAGAGAGGACAACAGAAGTGCAATTGGTTGATAGTTATTTAAAAAAGTAAAAGTACTGTCTTTGTATCATGGCACGGTCACTGTGTTTCCCTCCCAAACTGTGATACTGTACCTTCTTATCACTTATTGGCCTTTTGGATAACATCAAGTGTAATACCTTTTTATGGAATGATTAATACAAATAGATGTTATAGGCTAAATTATGACTGTGGCTGTAACTTTTAGAAATTGATGGGGTAGTTTATCTAGGAACAGAGATCCAAGTTTCAGTTTGCCAAAATATTGTAAGCTACATGGAATGGGATAGAGCTATGTGAAAACTAAGTAGGACATTCCTGAGAACAAGTTGAATTCGTTGTGAGTTAAGTCTGATTAGAAGCAAGCTTAATAATACACCATTTATGTATTCTGTCAAGTGGTCATCTCCCCCAGAAAAAAATGCCGTGTTTGCATCACTACGACTGCCTTAAGGTCATTGTGGCTTTTTTTTTATTTTTGTACAGCACAACATGAGTTTGCTGCACCCCTTGGGGAGAGGCAATTTAGCTGTTGCTGAAACACCTTAGCTGCCCTTCTGAAGACGTTCATCACAGTAAATTAATATCTTTGGCAGAAATGCTGTCTGTCTGCTACAGTATAATTTTGCTCTCACCATTGGCCTACAGAATGTAAGATTTAAACTCCTTGCAATTCCTCATTAATGTAGCTGTCTGCCCAGGTTGTTTGGTTGCCTCTTTTAGGTAGTTTTTCAGCAGTCATGCATTCAATTACTGCAAGAGCTGCCCTGCTTTGACCTAATAAGCTGAGTAATAGATTACTCCAAGACTTTAAATATAAAATATATATTAAAAATAAGTAGTCAAGGTAAAGGTCAGCTGAGATGAGGGAAAATATACGTTGTGCCACCTGCATGTTTTAGTCTTACTGTATAATGTGCACACATTAATTTTATGGAAAGTATGAGTCTTACAAAATAATGTTTTACAGTACCTTCCTATAATGCCACTCACATACAAGGTGGTAAAACACAAATGCTGCAAATTATGAGGCTGTTATGATTAGAGTGTTTATTTATTTATTTATTTATTTATGTAAGTATGTATATTAGTTTATTAGGGTCTAATCAAGTCTGACTAGTTGCTGGCCCAGGCTGGGTTGCAGAATATAAGTTAAGATGAAATGACAAGTAGCTATGAGAACAATTACCAAGGAGTTTCAGTAAGAACATATATACAGTACAGAACTGTGTAGGACAGCAAAAGTTTTCCTAAAATAGAAAATATTATGCCTATCCTACAATATAAACTAATACAGATTATGTACATATATAAAGATAGCAATTATTCAGAGGTAGAGATGAGTAAAAGAGTATACAGTGGACAAAATAGCTGTAAAGTGCTGTGCAATGTTAAGCATCACCTGTCATTGGACTAAACTCATATAATGGTTTAATTTCAACTGCAACTTTAATTTTAATTAAGTGCTTATTTTCAAAGAATCCATAGAAAATTCAAAGGAAAACACGTGAATGTGATCAATAAAGTATAACAAGAACTACAACAAAATGTGTACCATTACTATGTTCTTGCTCAACGCCACGCAAATTATATTCCTAAATGTGAGCAAATACCTAGTCATACCTTACACCTCCCTTGACCTTCTCTCTAAGTATACCATAAGCCTGCCTTTCTCTTGCATCATATTGCAATTTCTGTTTGTGTTATACTAACTTACCTTTAATTTTTCTATAAACTGGTTAAATTTTTGCTATTAAGTCATGATCATATAACTTGTATCTATTCTTAGCCAATGTTTTCATATTCTGTCTAATTTGCTACAATTATTTAAATTGTAGATGTTTTTTGTATTATTGTTCTTAAAATGGTTTGTAATACTTTGGAGCTTTTCTCCCCAGGCCTCTCCAAAAATGGGCTCCTACCCAGTCAGATCCTCCCGGTAATCAAATGTCAATAAATACATTTTCCTAGCCAAGTAATAATACCGATACTGATGTTAAAATGTGTCATATGATTGAGACTAATTAGTGCAGTAATTGACACAGTAAAATTAGTTGATTTACATATATCAATAATTGACCTTTGAATGATATTCTGTACATCAAAGGCATAAACATTTGCTTAAAAATCAGTAATATGTAAAGAAGCTTCTAGAAAGTTTATAATCAGACTTCCAAAAAATTAAACCAAGTGATTTAATCTCTAAAAGAAGATGAAATTTACCTAATTTGTGTAATTACAAAATAGTACAAATTAAAAAAACTTGATTTGTGGAACAATTGTCCGACTATTTTTAAAGCAATCGGGTGGTACTTGTTGATACCAGATGATATATCAAGATGTGTTAACAAAGGCAAGTTGTCACTCTAATGAGTTAAAATAGGTGCTGTTTTTGTCATATTTACATCTTTTTGTACCCTTTTGTTTTCAACTTATCAACTTATTTCCAGTTTAAATGTGCTATTTCCTGTTTGTACTTGTTTTGTTGTATCACAGACCTCATTCAGTTTGTATCAGAAGTTCTTATTATGGTTTATATCCATTATCCTATTTACTAGTGCAGTCCTGCAGTAGATCGGTGACCATGGGTCAAATTCAATCCTACAATAGATTGGTGACAGATTGCTGTTCTAAAGTGTCAGCATGCATGACTGATTTGTTTAGTATAGATAGTGCAAGACACATAAACAAGACATAGAAGTAGATTTGGACATAAACCAATTAATATATGCCTCCACTCAGCTCATAACGCAGTAACCATTTAAATTAGTTTCATCTGTCTCATGTTTAAGAAAGGCACATTTAAATACAATTTGGAAGACTACTATTGTCAAGTACACAGATGCATGTCTGCTCAGGTAAACAGACATATGCCAACCCGCTGAACTGTATTTTCTTTGCACTGTGCATGTTGTTCAGAGTCCCTGAATAGAGGGACTCCAGGTGGACAATTTTTAACTACAATGTAGACCATCAGACAAGCTTTGTTGTACAGCATAATGCAGCATGCTGATTTACAAGCAGAGTATTACATTTTTAGTTTGCTTTTCAGTCTATGTATGACTCATGTGATAGTAGAATATCTTGCAAAATGTACTGCATTTGTTATTCTATAACTTTGTTAAACTACCAACTTCCTGACTTTCATCTATCCATTCATCCATAATATCTTTTCCCATGTTACATGTGGGGTCAGGGTGTCACTTCAACATTGACAATCACCTATAGCCAAGGTTTACACTGCTGGATGGCTAACCCTGGAGCTGTAGTTCTTACAAACCACACACATACATGCACACCTATGGCCAATTTAGAGTGTCCAGTCCATATGCATGTCTTTGGAATGTGGGAAGAAACTGGAGTACCCAGAGGAAACCCACACGAACAGAGAGAGTGCATGCAGACTACCCACAGAAGGCACCCCAGCCAAGAATGGAACCAGGGAGCCTCTTGGTATGAGGTGACAATGCTATCCGCTGCACTACTGTATGTACCTAAACTGCACATAGAAAGAGTTGTATAGTCTGCCAGTGAGACACAACAGATTTTTAAAAAGAGAGATTATTACACGCTGATATATGTTAATGTCACAGCATTGAGTGGAAACTCTTAGGAATTTCTGTTTGTTGATGGTTATGCTTTGTAATTTTTAGTCACCATCTCACAAAACAAAGCGGCAACAGCAGGAGCTGATTGCTGAGTTGCGAAGGAGGCAAGTGAAAGACAACAGACATGTTTATGAGGGAAAAGACGGGGCCATTGAAGATATTATTACAGGTAAAGTAAAATGTTTTAGAAGCCGTTAAACAATGTTTGGTGCAGACCTCAGTATAGACTATTTTGTTTTATGCATGCCAGAGGAAGCTAGTAGTTTTAAACTACACAAATGCAAACATGCAACATGTATAGTCACCACTAGGGAGCAGCAAGTGGATTTTAGTGCCAGTGCAAACACAGCATATCTAACATAATAAGTTTTTTTCAGAAAGCAGTTTTGTAAAATATCTTGTTCTTTATCCTGAAAGATTATAGCCAGTTTTTACAGGAGATGTCACTGTATATAGACCGCAGTACAGTATAGCGATTAAGGCATTTGGGCTGCAAACCTAGACACCAGTGTGCGAGTCCCATCTTATACCACAGGCGTACTGATTCTGAACAAGTCATTTAATGTTTGTGTTCCCAAACCAACTGTGATAGAGATGACTGAGAATAACTTTGTGGCAATGACACCTCCTAAGGTGGAGTCACAGTGACAAGGCATGTCACATCATAACAGACGTGAACATTTATGTGAAGCAAATCAAATAACTAGCCCTGAAGCATGCCCCCCCCCCGTAATGGTACAATAATGTTCCACTTTCATGTACCTCCACTCCTTTGAGCATAAACAGGAGCACTGAAAGCAAAAGGAATGAACCTGTAAATTGAAAAAATGAGTATTTGTAACTAAAGAGCAGGAGTCAGACTATAGGGATTACTGTGACTTGCCCACACAAGAACTTTGGGTTTACAGAACATATTCAACATATTCAAGTTTGTGTACCTGGACAGAATTAAACAGCTACCCAAGCTGTCCTTCATTAACAGGGAATGGATAGTGACTGCAGTATTACAGAACTTCAAGATATTTTATGAAGACACAAGCTTTCCTGATTTTTTTTTATTTGTAAACTATTTTGTACAATACTGTTTTGCCAGATTAGAACTTTTATTAAGATTATTTGTATTAGATCAGCAATGTCAAAAAAAGTGGAATGGGTAAAAGCCTTGATGCTATGGCCTACAACACAATGCTTTGTATTCTAACTTTCCCAGGTAATCTGGTGGTGTTTCTTTTAGCTGCTTGCATTTCAGTGATACTAACTGTATTCCTCCTATGTTGACAGTGGCATTTTTAAGAACTTGTTTTGGATTTAATTTGCTTGTGTTTATAGTTCATCTATGGGTGCTAATGATCAATTTCAAAGGTTTAACTTTTTTAAAAGTGCTAGTAATAAGGAAAGCTTCTTTATGGGGTGCTATATTAACAAACTTGGCAGCAGGCAGGTATCTCTGAATACATTTGTCAGCATTTCTTGTAATTAGTCATAGAGGCTACTGTGTGCCCAAACAGCTTAAAATTAAAAAGTCCTTTGAAATGTAATTAACGTTTTACAGAACTTGTTTCATTCTAAGACTTCCTTTTCCTGATTGCTGTTTTGCAGCAGAGTTTGGAAATAAAAGACAAATTTATCCAGTGCAAGTAAATAGTTTTCAGATGATTTTGTGGTTTGTTTGTGAGGCAGTTCTCAGGGATCAAGAGGAAAAGTATCCGATCTGTAGTTTATTCTTGTATAGGCTAGAAAAGAAAAAAAATCTTCCATGCAAAATCATTTTGTCAGTCGGACACACACATTGTCACAACCATATACAGTTAGTATCTAGGCAATTTTAGTGTTTTATCATGCTTGCCACATTTTATAATTTGATAAGTAAAAAGCTGCTACCTACATGTCTTCGGTTTATACCACAGCAGCTTGTATTTCCTCCTCAGATGATATGCTAGACCCGCTACGAATCACGCATTCTACTAAATGGAGTAGCTTGGTTCTCACCAGTACTTCCTACCCCTTCCTCTTTTACATCAGCCTGTTTGCTCTGAACTCACTAAATCCACTTCTCAGTCACTTCATTTATTTCTCTGATCTAAAACGTGGGCTTGCTGGTCATACTTATCTGAGTAAACCCCCCTACAGATGTACCCCTCGCCATGTCTTACAGTGCAGTGTATGGTAGTGTATTACTGTCTTTTACTACCTATTTAAACTGTCCTGTAGTGTTTTATATAAAGATTTCCTCATGTATCAAACTGCACCGCTGCATTACCAGTGGGGGCCTTTTCAATGCATGCTGACTGATGTAGTGTAGCAGCCTCGCTCCCATTCTCAGTATATGCTCCGATCTAAAGCAGGGTAGTGTCATTGTGTGTGTGTGTGTGTGTGTGTGTGTGTGTGTGTGTGTGTGTGTGTGTGTGTGTGTGTGTGTGTGTGTGACTGTTTGTTCAGTCTACATATTTGTTACTGTATATAGTGACAGGACTTCTAATGAAAGACAGTACGACTAGCCTTAATCATCTGGGCTGGTGAGGTATCATGCATTTTAGCACCATCAGCAACCCCCTTTTAATATTTTCATCATGGGGTTGGGGTGCCATGTCAACTGTTGCCATCTCCCGCTTTATTCAGTGCCAGTTATTGGCCTTCTTTTTCTTTGACAGTCATGCCTGCCCATTACAGGCCTTCTGTTATATAATCCATCCATTTGCTTGCTCTAGGCTCTCATTTCCTCTTGCCTCATTCCTGTCTATCCAAAATCTTCCTCACCAGATTATCTTCTGCTTTTCTGCACATGTGCCTAAACCACCATAATCTGTTTTGTTTGACTTTTTTCTGCAATTGGAGCTACCCTGGCTTCTGCTCTGATGTCCTCATTTCTTCATCTGTCCCACAGTGTGCAGCCTACCACCCATCTCAGGCACTTCATCTCCATCACCTCCAGCTTCCTCAACTGCTCTGCATTTACTGCCCAGGTTTCTGTACCATACAGTAGTACTGGTCACACCACTCTTTTGTACAACTTAGTTTTCAGCTTCTTTGGCATTTTTCTGTTATATACTACCACTGACACTCTCAACCCATTGGTTGCAGTCTCTCTTATTCTAGTTTGACCTGCTCATTCAGACTTCCCTTCTCCTCAACCAGCTGAGCTGTTAACATGTTCCACTGTTTTCTCTTCCATCTCAAATCTCAGCTTCTTCTAATTTCTTCCATTTGCTGCCATTACAACTGTCTTATCTGTATTCATTTTCATCCCATGTACCTTCAGTTTTTCAGTCCATTACCCTAACATGATAGTTTCTTTGCTCCCATCTGCCAAGTCACTTTCCAGAACTGGTAGAGTGCCTCTGATCTCTAATTCTTTGCTATTGCAAAGCCTCACTTAATTTTTGTTTGACAAACAGTATTCCTTCTTAGCTTGGTCCATATTTTCTGTCTCCATCTTTTTCCTGCACTCTTTCTTTCTTTTGATGACTTCCTGGACTTCTGCATTCCACAACCAGCTTTTCTCAGGTACCTTGTTTCCATACCTGGCTTAGCTGCATGTCTGTGCTATAGTGCTCACTTATGCATTTTTTCAAGTGCTGCCATTCTTCTTCATCTCCACCTATTTCCTCTTCTTCCTGAGATGCTAAAGCCCTGAGTAATTCTTTACACTCTAGTGCTTTCTCTCAAGTCAGCTTCCAGGTCTTCAGCCTAGTCTCTGTTGACCTGAGAGCCTTCTCTGACCACTGTTTACAGCTGATTGTGGAGATCAGTGGTTTATGTTGTGGGTCAACTGTTTCACAGGGGATGATTTTGCAATCACTGATTTTATCACAGTGCCCTTTCCTTAAGAGTCTACTTGGGTTGCATGTTGGCCAGTCTAGTATGTGATCTTGTGACTATATCTCTTGCTGAACCATGTGCTGATCACCATTAAGCCAGTTGCCAGACAGAAGTCTAGAGTGGCATCTAGTTAGTGGCTAATTCCTGCTGTACCCCACCCATGTGGACCCAGGCTTCATCATATCCTGATGTTCTTCGTGTTTCACTGTTGCAGTCATTACATTTGGGTAATCCTGCTGGCAGGTTGCCCTCAGTCGGCCTGAATTCCAAAGTCTTGGGTCCTGCGTTGGCTGCTGTCACCCCTTCCCTGACGTCAGGTTGTCAGGGGTATAAAAGAAGGAGCCGACGCCATTTTCTTCAGTCTTTCTTGCCGCGCGGTGCCCGTAGCAGAAACAGTTCGCAAGTGCCAGTCGGCCGACTCCTGAGATTTTCGTGTTTGAGTTTCAGATCCAAAGTCTTCAATAAAGCTAAGTACCCCGTTGGGGAAACTTTTTTCTTGCTCCAGACCGATGTCAGAAAAAGTAAATAATTGTATTTCTTGTGGAAAGCAAATACCTCATAAGGAATTTCATTCTTACTGCATTCCTTGCCCTAGGCCCTGATCACAACGTTTCTGGTTGTCGGTTTTGTGCTAGATTTAACCAACGCACTATTAACCGTCGGTATGATTTTGCTTTAAACTATTTTGGACGCCGGTTTAATTATCCAGAAATGTCATCGGATAGCCATCCGACTACCGGAGTTCACAAAAAATGTAAGGAAAAGGAGAGAGATAGACAACCGAGGCCCAAAACCGACGATGAAGCTTCTCCTAAGCCGTTCGCCGGTTCTCAGTGAGGCGCTTTTGCAGCCCCTGATGCCCGCTACTTTAGAGTCGCAGGCTGCTACTGACTCCCACGTGGAGTCGGCCATACCACCGGAAACTCAAGGTATTGGAGCCTCAGATACTATTCCTTCAGATGGGTCCGGAGCCGCTGAGCAGGCACCAGCTTCTGAGGGTGTATTCAGACCTAAGCATCTTTACATTAAACCAACCTCAGCTGCAAAGGCAAAGTCTAAAGCACCTTCTAAAGCAAAGAAACAAACTCAAGAGCCACGTGGACAGGCCTCTATGCCCAAAAAACAGATGCTCAAAATGGCCGAAGACTTAATCACCTTGATCAGGGGTTCCCATCCCCTTCCTGATAAGAGGCCTAGGCAAGAGGCTGACTGAATCTTCAGATCAGGTTTCTATTTCTTCTGATTCCTCTTCTGACCAGGAATATTCTATTCCCCCCTATGAGGATTCTGATGCTGAAGAATCTATACCTTCAGCTTCTCCTCCAGAGCAGTATTCTTTTGGGGAAACCTTGCATACCAGGAGGGAGCATTTCCACTGGGAGAGCCAAGATTTTTCAGAATCTAAAAAGAGGCTCAGGGATTTCCTTTTACTAGCTCAACCCAGGCCACTAGCCAACTAGCCATTCCACCTGTGTTCGATATTGCAGATGATGTGTTTTCGGAGTCTAGTCTTACCCCTGACTCCTTACCTCCAGCTCCTGTTAAGCCTGACAGATATTACACGGTTCCTGACTCTCATAAAATCCTTTTTAAAAACCCTGCTGCAGACCCAGAAACTATTTCACAGGGTTCCAAGGGTGTTAAGGCTTCCGCTGCAAAAAACCCTACCCCCTCTGACAGAGATTCTAGGGCACTGGATAGTTGGGGAAAAAGGTTTACACATCTGCTACCTTGGCTATAAGGGCCTTAAACCGTCAGTTTCATATGCTCAGATATCAGCAACATGTCATGGCATTGCTTAAACAGAAAATGTTATTAAACTCTGAATGTGCAGAAAACAAGGAAATGCAGGATTTATTGCATGCAGCTGAACAAGTTGGAAAGCATACTTTGCAATGTGGTTTTGATTCTTTGGAGGCCT
The DNA here is from genome assembly GCF_019279795.1 of Protopterus annectens. Taxonomy (NCBI): domain Eukaryota; kingdom Metazoa; phylum Chordata; order Ceratodontiformes; family Protopteridae; genus Protopterus; species Protopterus annectens. The sequence continues at coordinate 1,331,863,044 of NC_056737.1, forward strand.
CCTGCAGGGCCGCAGTTATGGGTTCTGTAATTAGGAGGCATGCTTGGTTAAAGGAACAAAATCTGCCTGATCATGTCAAAGTTAAGTTATTAGACGCATCTCTACAGCATGATACTTTGTTTGGTGTTAAGGCAGAAGAGGTGTTAAAGAAAATGGAGGACAAAGCTAAATCTATGAAACTGTCAAAGATTTTTTACAAGTACAGCCACCTAGGTTTAGTAGACACTGGCCTACAAAGAATTGGTCATTTCCTATGTCAGACAGACCACAAAGGGGCAGATCCAGATGCCCTAGAGGCAGATCCCAGGCGCAAGGTTCATACTGGTCAAAGCAATGGGGTGCTTCTACCTCCAAAGTTGGAAAAGACAAATCACAGCTTTACAGGAAACAGTCTTAATGACTTCCCCCCTGCCTGCACCAAGCACTTATCTCCTGGCAGCACCCTTAGGGGGAAAATTAGCACTTTTTTCTCAAAATTGGCACATTATAACCCAGGACAAGTGGGTTCTAAACATAGTGTCACAAGGCTACAAGTTCCATTTCCATACCCTGCCAAAGGCAAACGGCTGGCCAGATCTGCCAAAAAATCAATGGGCAGAGGCACAAAAACAAGTCTCATCCCTCATGGACATGGGGGCCATTCAACAAGTACCAGAGCAAGAGCAGGGACAAGGATTTTACTCAAGACTGTTCTTGGTACCCAGAAAGGACAAAGCCTGGAGACCAATACTGGACCTATCTATTCTGAACACATTCCTGGATATACCAAAATTCAAAATGTTAACTTTGCAGCAGCTTCTGCCCATGCTGGGCAAGAATGCTTGGCTTGTGACTTTAGACCTAAAAGAGGCATACCTGCATGTCCCAATCAGACAATCATGCAGAAGATACCTCAGATTCAAGGCTGGCTCAATGCAGTACCAATTGTGTGCACTGCCCTTTGGCTTATCTGCTGCACCCAGGGTCTTTACAAAGTGCCTGGCACCAGTAATTGCATTCTGCAGACAAAGAGGAATACAAATATATCCTTACTTGGACGACTGTCTAATTCAAACAGAGAACAAGGACATTCTTCTACAGCATCTGGCATTTGTGAAAAGACTTCTAACATGCCTAGGGTACACAGTCAACGAAAAGAAATCAAAACTAGTACCCTCTCAAGAGATAATATTCCTGGGTGCAAGCTTAAATACAATTGCCCAGATGGCTTATCTCATGCCAGACAAACAAAAGCAACTGACTACCTATTTCAAGATGTTGGCAACAAAGGCCCAGTTATCTGCAAGAAAAATTCTGCAGGCTTTGGGCTTCATGGCATCCTGCATTCTACTGATTCCATATGCAAGACTGCATATGAGGAAACTTCAATGGTACCTAAAAAGTGTTTGGACTCAACATTGCCACAGCTTGGAGGCAATGATTACTCTCATTCCCTGCCTGCAACAGGAGTTTCAATGGTGGGCGAAAGCTTGTCACCAGAACAAGGGACAGCCATTCACATCTCCCCCGTCAGGCAGACACAAACAAAGGATGCATCAGATTATGCCTGGGGGGCCCACATGGCAGGAAGATGCATTCAGGGCACATGGTCCTCAAACCAAATGCATCTACATATCAATCAAAAAGAAATGCTAGCTGTTCAAAATGCCCTGACAGCCTTCAAGGACCTACTTCATCCGGGACAACTACTGATACAGACAGACAACACCACGGTCATGTGACATATAAACAAGCAGGGGGGCACACATTCTTACCCCCTATGCAGACTAGCCATGACCTTGTGGGACACAGCATTGACTTACCAAGTACATCTGCAGGCACAATTCCTGCCAGGAAAGGAAAATACGCTGGCAGATGAACTAAGCAGAAACCTCATGGATCCCCACGAGTGGCAGCTGGATCAACAAGTTTTTAGCATGATAACAAGGAAATGGGGATGCCCGGACATAGATCTGTTTGCCTCCCCTCACAACTACCAACTAAAAAGATTCTGCACAAGGACTTATCACAGACAAGCATGGAAAATGGCCGCCCTATCATTCAGCTGGAAAAAAACTATCAGTATATGCCTTTCCTCCACTGCCACTCCTCCCCAAGGTACTCCTAAAGGTCAGACAGGAGAAGCCAAAGATGATACTGATTGCCCCAGACTGGCCCCACCAGTACTGGTATCCAGTCCTAAGGAATTTGTCTCAATGCCCAGCTTGGACCTTACCTCAAATACCCCATCTACTGTCCCAGCTAAACAATCAGATCCTGCACAGCCAACTCAGGACTTTAAACCTGGCAGCATGGCGGATAATGTAATCATACAAAACACACCTCTCAGTAAAGCTGTGATGGATGTCATTTTGGAAGCCAGAAGGCCTAGTACTAGAAAATCTTATGCTGGAAAATGGAAGAGATTCTGTGCTTGGAACCAGGCACAAGGAACTGATACAGCTGTACCAAATATTCCTCAGATTTTGCAATACTTAACTGAGATGCTGGACAAAGGCCTATCTTTTTCATCAATTAAAATTTATGCTTCTGCCATTTCGGCTCATTACAATACAGAGCCACCAATCTTTTCTCATCCTTTATTAAAGCAGTACCTCAGAGGAGCCAAAAATTTAAGGCATCCAAGGAGATCACCAATACCTGCATGGGACCTCAACTATGTCCTGGAAAAACTCACCCTGCCTCCTTTTGAGCCAGCTGCTACTGCTGATATAAATTTTTTATCTTGGAAAACAGCTCTGCTCCTAGCAATAACTTCTGCAAGATGAGTTTCAGAGCTACAGGCACTCATGGCTATGGAACCTTTTATCATGTTTTATCCAGACAGGGTTTCTCTGAGGATAAACCCGACATTTATGCCTAAAGTGGTGTCCAGTGCGGCTCTTCCACCAAACCATTCATCTGCCAACTTTTTATCCAAATCCACAAAACAAGGGGGAGAGAATTCTGCATTCCTTGGACGTACACAGACAGCTTAGATTCTACTTGGACAGAACCAAAGCTTGCAGGAAGACAGACCAATTACTAGTTGCATATGCTGCAGGATCACAAGGAAAGGCCATCTCAAAGCAGACTATTTCAAACTGGATAGGCCACTGCATTCATTTCTGCTATTTTCAACATGGCAAGCCAGTGCCTAAGGGCATTAGGCCACATTCAACCAGAGCTGCAGCCAATTCAGCAGCCTTTCTCAGGGGAGTACCAACCAAAGACATTTTAGAGGCTGCTACTTGGAGTTCAGTGCACACGTTTACAAAGCACTATCATCTGCCACTCTACTCTAAATCCAGGGCAGGCTTTGCCACTGCAGTTCTGCAGGGCCTCATAGCCACTCCTAATACTGTTTAGCTCCCGCCTCCCAACCATAGCTTTGGGACTTTACCCAAATGTAATGACTGCAACAGTGAAACACGAAGAACATAGTACAGTTGTGTACACTTACCATAAATGCAGATGTTCGAGTGTATTCACTGTTGCAGTCCAGGTTACCCACCCGCCATCCCCCTTTTTTCTGCTGGAACTTATATTTCCTTCTCTGATTTATACAACCAGTGTGGTGTATTTGCTTGTAGATGAAGGTAAAGTTTATATTGGTGCATGTAAATTTTATATATATAAATTTTGGCTACCCTTTTAGGGGACACCTGACATCTGGGACAAGAAAAACTGAAGAAAATGGCGTCGGCTCCTTCTTTTATACCCCTGACGACCTGACGTCAGGGAAGGGGTGACAGCAGCCAACGCAGGATCCATGACTATGGAATTCAGGCCGATTGAGGGAAACCTGCTAGCAGGATTACCCAAATGTAATGACTGCAACAGTGAATACACTCGAACATCTACATTTATGGTAAGTGTACACAACTGTACTTTCTGTCTGGCCTGATATGTGCATTCAGGTCGCTGGTTATCAGCACCAATTTATATTGTCCTGCTTTATCCATCATGTATTGGATGGTCTGTACATTTCAGCCCTTGCCTTTTACATTACACAGACCATGCAACATAGGGTAACGATCTGAAATGTTGGGAACCCCTAGAGCTAGTCCCAAAACATGGAGACTGAATAGCCGAATAAATGGGCATACATATATTAAGTCTGAGATGGCCATTTCCCATAATATTCCCTTTTCCCCTGAGGTACAGTGATCTCAGAGTTGGTATATAGAAGTTCATGCCCACATCTGTAGGTGCAGAGGGATTGTCCCCTGCAAAAAAGAAGTTTAAAGAAGAAGAGCAATGTTAAATATTCATTAGTCCCCTGTAGTTGCGGTCTTTTTTTTTTGGCTTATCGACATTTGGCATTTGTATGTGCGACCTGATAAAATTACAAAAGAGTATAAAAAAGTAGTGCAAGCATAAATTAATATAAGCTAAAGAGATTTACATAATTATACACCTAAGAAAGATGATATATTTGCCATTTGGATCTCAAAATTATAGTGGATAAGGTAAGTTATTTTTACCTCAGAATAATTAACAAAACATTTGTATCTTATTTCCTGGGTAAAATTTGTTACAAAAACCTGCAAAAGAACCAGTTTAAGTAGTCCAGTTTTTGCATTTCTTCCCCTTAACAAGTAATATTTGGATTTTTTTTAAAACACTAAATAAACAAGATACCTTCTTTCCCCCACCCAAAGGACCAATCACAATACCAGTAAATTGCCAGGTACCCAGTATTACTGCTGCCCAGGTTAAAACAGCACTGTCCAAGGCCAAGAATACAGCTTCTATGAGACCTGACAATATCCCTGGCTGTGTTCTGCATGAACTACAGAGTGAACTGGCACCTCACCTGTGTGCCCTGTTCAATCACAGCCTCACCTCAGACTTTGTCCCTACCGAATGACGCACTGCTACAGTCATCCCTCTCCACAAAGGAGGAGCGACTACAGACCTTGGGAACTATCGCCCCATTAGCCTGACGAGTCTGATATGCAAAGTTATGGAATGCATCATCATGGACCTAATAAACAAGGATATAGGGAATCTCCAAACTCTGGATCCCACACAGTTTGGTTTTGTGAAGGGTAGATCATCCCTGCACAACCTGGTTGACTTCTTTGAGTCAGTCACCAGAGCTGTGGATGAAGGCAAGTTGGTTCGTACAGCCTACCTTGATCTGGCCAAGGCCTTTGATATCATTCCCCACTCAGGAATCATAGAATAACTCACTAAGCTAGGCATCAACCCCTATATCGCTAGGTGGGCTGCAAACTGGCTCACAGATAGAACCCACAATGTGAAAGTAGCTGACTCCAAGTCAGTCTGCCAACCAGTCATGAGTGGAGTCCCACAGGGTTCAGTCCTCGGTCCTCTCTTGTATGGTATCTACTTCTCTGAAGTCCAGGCCAACACAAAGGGACTCTGCTGACAAAATTCAGAGACAATTACAAGTTGGGAGCTATTATTAACTCCCCAACTGATGTTGACATCCTACAGAAAGGCCTCACTGAGACCAACGACTGGTGTCAGAACCATGGCCTTAAGCTCAGTGCCAAAAAATGTGTCATCATCCCCTTTGGGAAAAACCCTGTTCCCATGATTTACCACATCGATGGTAGTACACAACATAAAAGGTGTAAGAGATCTGGGAACACGAGTTGACAGCAACCTCTCTTTTGACCACGTCTTTGCCACTGTGGTCAGAAAGTCCTTCTGTGTGGCACTTCTCATTACTAAGGGTTTTGCATCCAGGAAGAAAGAAGTCATTGTCTCCCTCTACTCTTCCCTCATTAGGCCAGTCATCGTGTACAATGCCCCATTTGACATGTACCTCACTAGACACCTGCAACAACTGGAGCAGCCACAAAAGTACCTCACAAAGAGGATCCTAGGCCTTAAACACTTGTCCTATATGGATAGACTCAAAAATCTCCAACTGTTCTCTGTCTCACACTCTCCAGAGACCTCAACCTCATTACCACAATCAACAGAACATGCTGGAGGGACAGGTTCATAACCTAGAGACTGCCCATGCTATGGAATAGACTTCCCATACATGCCAAACAGAGCACCTCACTGGCCTTCTTCAAAATAAATCTTGATGAGTGGATGGGAAATAGAAAATTCACCCTGGGGATCACTCCAATGGCTCTTCTCGACAGAGACACTGGGAACTAAGGTCAGGTGGCGTGATGCCAGGGTAATCCTATGGGCTAGGCTTGTAAAGGCTCCAGGGCCATTAGCCTAGTACACACCTATGAACCTATGAGCATGCACTGTAGATGTCTTACAAGCCTCCATGAGGTCTTTAGTCCAAATGTTTCTAAGACGTTTACCATGTGACATGCTGCTTCCTGTAGCTAGGCGTCAGCTTATTTGAAGATGGCTGCCTGTTACAGTTGCAAGATGTGATGTTTTGAGTCCTGTATTTCTGTAAAATAAACATCATGTTGAATATTTCAACAACAAATTGTATATATAGTATACTCTCTGTAGCCAGAGCTTTTCTCCTCAGGTTTCCACTGAAAATGGGCCTCTGGCCCAGTTGGACAAACCCGGTTAACAAATGTCAATAAATAATAATAAATAAACGAACTATGAAACATGCAGGAGTGTCACAAAAGGTACAGTAATAAGAAGGAATGGCTGGCAGAGAATTCAAGCAGAAGTGTAGCTAGTGTGGGGGTGAGGGAGAGGCTGCCCTGGGTAAAAAGAGTTGGAAGGCATGATCGGCAAAGCCTGATTGGTCATTAGTGCAGTCCTAGCTGTGCGGTACCAGTTGCAGCAGCATTTTGCTGTTGATTAAAAAGTAGCTTCAAATGAATGGGGAGCCTGTTCCAGCAAATTCTCTGAGAAACATATCTGTCTCTCCAACATGCCCTATTTATATTACAAGCAAAATTTATGTTTTTTGATGTAGTAGTTCTGATGCTGTTTTTTTTGCATGCATACAAAAGGTTCATCAAAACAGGGTGCAGGGATGTCTTGTATGCCAAGCAAAGTTCCCCTCTCAGAAGTCTTTATGATACCAAGGAAAGAGACAGGGCATTCAGGTGATAAGCACAGGACATTGTGTTTGCTCTCTTTTTGTAAGGAACCTTTGTAAATGTTCCAGTTCCTGCATGTGATGTGTCTGGTGAAGTACATGCCAAAGGGGGCATTATACTCTGTGATGGGTCTAATGAGGGCTAGCTACAGTGGTATGATGACCTGTCTGGCTGTAGATGCCATGCCTTTGCTTATAAGTTGAGCAACATAAAAGGATTTTTCTTACTACCTTGGATACATGTTGATCAAAGGCTAGGTTACTATCTACGTAAGTTCCTAGATCCCTGACGAATGAATCAACCTTTAGGGTTGTTTTATTATCCCAAATGGTACTATAATGCATTTATTGGTATTACGTTTTAAGCCATGGCTCTGTCACCAATTATCACCTATGTTTTCCCACTTCTAGGCATAAAGGATTCTTATTTGTTTATTTAATTGATAACTGGGTAGGTAGACCAGTCAACAGACCATTTTAAGTCACTACCTAAGCACCATGGTGCAAGACACAAACAGAAAATTATACGTAGAATAAAGAATACAAAGAGTTGTATATTTTTGCTCTAACTTTAATGACTGTCTAGGTCAGGCTGCCTCAAAGGAGGAAATGTAGAGTACCGTCAAGTTCTCTATACATTATCTTTTTAGAATGAGGTTTTCTGTAAACCTTCCCAAATTAATTCTAGCACCACAGAGAAGAAAACCTTCTTGGGAGTCTTGCTGGACGCAGAGTAGAGCAAGCTGTTCCTGCCACTGTACAAAGTTTCACATTCAGATCAGTTCTTCTCAAGCCTGAGCTACAAGACAGTTTTATCAGTCCAGATATTCTTAAAGGCAGTGGGTGACACACACTGTCTTCCTTCATGATAGTGCCAGTGACTAGGATGCATACAGAAAAGATCCGGTGGTATCATAAAAGATTTTTGGATCAGAACAGGCACTTGTTGAGCAAACTATTACCTCTGATTCCCGCAGTCAAGGAGGAGTTCTCACAGTAATCCTAGCAGAAGCTAAGAATTAAGCAAATTTCACCATCCAACCCAATACCATATTCATGGGTGACTTTAATTATCCCACTATCAACTGGGAATCCTATGTGACACCAAATGTACAGGCACAGAGGATCCTGGATTTTGTAAACACAAACTCTCTGTACCAGATTGTCAATACACCAACCAGTAAACAATGCAGCCATTTTGAATGTGTTACCAGCCACTAATATGGGAGAGTGCTGCACACTCCCTAGTTTAATGACTTCTCTGGTAAGGTCAGACCACAAAATGGTCTCCTTTGAAGTTAAAATAAAACCTGGAACCCAGGTAACTCTGGAATTTTCAGGAACTACTCTAAAGCGAACTTCCTGCTATTAAGTGATAACCTAGCAAAATTTCAAGCCCCGCATAAACCCTGAGAGCACTGCTGCCTATGCAGAACTGTTCATGGAAACCCTATACAAGCATGGTAATAGTTGCATAGAAGTAACTGTACCCAATGGGAAGAAGTACAGAACTAACTCAAAAAACAAGCCACCCTGGTTCATAGGTTCATAGGTTTATAGATTAGTACTAAGCTAACTGCTCTTGCAAGCCATTTTAAGCTTAGCCAGTTATCCCTTGTGAGACTCAAACCCTGCACCTCATGTTTGTAAGGCAAACACCTTAACCATTAGGCCACCCTCCCAACCCTTGGAATCACAAAATCAGCAGGCTATATAACAGAAGGAAGAAAATCATTAACACCCATTTCTGTCATCTACACAGTGCCTCAGAAGGCAGAAAAGGATCAAGAAAAGTTCTTCCTAACTACCGTTCCTGTGTCCAAGGCAGACATGGTTCTCCCTCCTAAAGCAACTTGCCAAAGATTGACTAATTCTGTTGCAATAAACCTGCACTCTGCTGACACAGAAAGAAGGGTCACTAATGCCTCCAAACCTCAGGAGCCAGGATAATCTAGCAGCAGGAGTGCTCTCTTCAAGACCAGTTTCTCAAAAATGTGCTATACTTCCTACAAAATGCTCAGTTTTGCTCCCAAGCACTCCTAGTACTTCCACTGGATGTGTATGACTGGTGTGGTATCAGCATTTATTTGTGTATTGTATTGTCCTGCCAAACTTACTAAACCTGTAAATAAATTAGTGTGGTCACAAGTAGCACAATTGCTGTGACTCTGTACAGATTCTGAGATGTCTCTGTGACTGTGGCACTATTGTTGAATGTGTATAGTAACACATTCTCTCTTCACTTTCACAATGTAAATTAATTTTGCCATTCTTTGCATCTTATGAGCCAGGAGTCCCAGAAAGATAAGCAAATTGTCATCCCTAAGTGCTACAGTTTGGAAAAAAGTTTTGTCTTTCTTATTTTTATAGTCACGTGTCATTTTCATCAGAGTGACTCAGTAGTAAGATTACTACCACACAACGTCATGATCCAAAGTTGAAACCTGACCTCCAGTCACTGTTTGTGTGAACTGTTAGTTTTAGAGTGGCAGTTAGCACAGAGGATTAACGCAGTAGGCTGTTAATGAGCTGCTTTCTATAGTCCAGAGTTTGATTCCTTCAGCCTCCATTTACCTATTGTGTGACTCTTAGCAAGTCACATAATCAAGCAATGCACTAGGGCAGTTAGAAAATTAGGCTAGACTTCTCAGTGGTTACCTGGACTACATGCCTGGGGAAACATATGAATCTTAGTATCTTTTAACTTGGTAGTTTATAAGGTTCCTCAAGAAATGTAATGGTGTGCACACTAGTTTCATCACCACACCAATGCTCCAAAAGCATTGTCAGGCATAATATTACACTTGTTGCCTGTGACTAACTTAAATTCATTATTTTGCTTATTAATTCACAACATTTGTTACTACAATCTGATATGCATTCTTATTTCATCTTGGTAATGTTAATGCATTTTCATCCTTCTCTGTATTACTGCTTGCACTTCAACAGATGTAACAAATATCTCATTTTATTTTTTTTACACCTTTATTAAATTATCTCTTAAGACATAGGCAAATATACAGTAATATAAAAGAAAACAAACCATATTAACTTTTCCAATTACATACATTATACACCACATATGTTATTTTTTATAACTATTGGTCCAGTGTTAAATAAATTGTTCAATTCCTGTCTTCCCTTAAACCTCACTCTTCCTGCCAACATTATTCTACTTGTATTGTTCCCACAATTTTCATTTATTTCCATTTCTACTTCCCTTTTCAAAAGAAACCAGTTATTTTATCTCTGTTGTGATATTGAGTACTTCAAATAGATTTGGTTTAGATTTTGATTTCCATTTTCTAGTAATTGTTTTTTGGCAGCCATCAGAATTAAACCTAATAAGGCATTACTTTGTCTTGGCATTTCAGATCCTGTGTCCCAGCTCAAAAAAATAATTTCCTTTAGTTATACCCATTTGTTCACCCAATACTTCTGGCAGAACACTCTGTAGAGAATTTTTAAAATCTGCCAACTCATTACACTCCCAAAACATACGTTCACAGTTACCTCTTTCTTTCCTATCACACCTTCAACATCTGTAATCACCCTGAGGAAAAATTCTTTGAAGTCTGCTTGGAGTATAAACATATCTATGCAAACATTTCCAAGCTAGAATCCTAAACCTTTGGAAGCCATACATGTGACCTGCCATTGTTCCCTTATAAATTGTTTATCCAGTCTCTCTTCCCAATCTTTTCTTCTCCTTCTCTAATTAATTCCTATAGTTATCATGCAATGATTTATATGTCCTAATTCTCATTTTTTTAAAAAACAGCTTCTGCGTTAGATTCAATTGAAAACTCTACCAAAGGAGATCTTTCACTTAGGATTCCCCTATCCCTTTCTCTTTGCATGTACTTTGGTATCAATCCCTGGTAGGGAGGGTAGTGTCTAGCCTGCAGGCCAAATGTCTTGTTGGCCTTATCCCATTCTATAACCTTTCTCTTTCTAGTTATTGCCTCCCAATACCTTGGTTCCTTTGCCAGTTTTCTCTAGTAGATTCCAGCCCCCTCTTGCCTATTCTCTGTACTCCTACTTGCAGTCATTGCTATCGGCAAAATTTCCTTTCAACATTCTTGTGTTGGTTTAGTTCTTAGAGTACTTTCTGCTACTTTATTAATACAGTATTCTGTTTGGCTGTTATTATTTTCTTTAAGTATCGGCATCCAAAATCCCACTCACTCCTTGGTTCTTGAATTTCCCTTTCTACTTTGAATTATCACCTTCTGCTTAAGTTATATGTATGAACTTTATTTGTATAGCTCTAAAATATCCCTCCAAATCAGGTAATCCTAAGCCACCTTGTTCTATTGGGAGAATCACCTGATTTGGAGGGATATTTTAGAGATATACAATTCAAATTGTCCCTTGCTAAGAGTCGTACAGTTAAATGAAGATAGAAGGATTCAAGCACTCTACCATGGGCACAAAAGGCAGCTCATTAACAGCTCAGAGATTTAGTTCTCTGTGCTAATTGCCAGACTCAAGTCTCTGTTCAACAACATTCATTTCTTTTAAACATCATCATTGTCAATCCCCTTTTTCCCCATTTCCTACATGAGAATGGGGTGTCATGTCATCTGTTGCTATCTCTCTTGGTTTAATCTCACTTTCCTACCTTCTTCAACAGTCATGCCTAATTGCTGCAGGTCTTCTCTCACATAATCCATCCACCTCTTTGCTGGATGCCCTCATTTCCTTTGGCTTCTTCCTATCTGTCCCAAATATTCTTCAGCAAATTGTCCTCTGCTTTTCTGTCCATATGCATGAACCACCGTAATCTGTTCTCTTCACCTTCTCTGCAAATGGAGCTATCATGGTTTTTGTTCATTTCTTCATCTGGCCCATGGTGTACATTTCTTTTAAACAACTTTACAAACTTTTTCTTTCTACCTCAGCTTCATCAAAACTGATTAAAGGCAAGGCATTTTCTTCTTGTGCTTATATCTACAAAATATATGAGGTTTGAATTTCAACTGCATCATGCCTCCTGTACACGTCATGACTCTCCTTTCATTGCCATTACAATTCCTACTTCATTTTTCATCTTCATATTTTTATTTGACTAACATTTTGTCCTACACACTTTTACTTCTACAGTTAATTTATTTAAAAACATATCTGTAATTTCACTTTCTGTGCATAACTCCACAGCTTTTGATAAGGTCAGGTCTGTTTTTTTTCTTAAACTGTTCCTCATTTGATGGTTCATACTACAAACTCTTCTGATTGATATTAATGAATCTTGTGATTCACCAATTTCAAAGTCAGTGGCTTAGTTCTTTATCTCTGTAACAATAAGTGGCTAAAAATCTATGTTGGTCCTTAAGCCCCTTGTAAAGAACACATGGGAAATAAATGTCGGGTTCTGTTTAGACTGACAGTGATCCCCGAACGTCTCTCTGATTGCTACTATTTTTTCTATCTCTAATTCTTGAAAAGCATATGTATTAAATACCTTTAAGATATCTTCCCCAGTGACATGCAAAGCTATGGCACTCTGTACGTTTTGTATGTTTTTCAGTTGTTCCAAACACAGTGAGGAATAAACTGAATATCTGGATAGCAGCGCTTCCAGTCTTCTGCTGAATTCCTGTGTAGTGAGAGAATTCCCAGTGGTTATACAAGGTTTTTTTTATTAAATTCCTAACTAGACCTCCCTGATGGCACCAGTACCTTCACCCAATTGGCCTATTCATTCCACTGGGGCAACCATTGATGGGGGCAAGAGCCAGACATCCTCATCCCTGGAAAGAGTCATTTGATCCATTTATTCTGGCTCAGGGTTCTCCTTATTAACCCATTTCTTCCCATTATGGTGAGAATTGGGTGGTAGAGAGCAGGCTAACTTACCAGTGGAGTAGGATGTGCTACCCTCACCCACTGTAGCATTCCCCATCCTTTGTAGCAGTCCACTAAGCCTCCACTTTCATGCTCCCAGCTGACTCATCTTGCATGCATAAATGTGAATGGCAGTTGCTCACTGGCACACTATTCATGAGTGCAGTACCTAATGTTTCTGCTAGGTGTCACCAAACTGGTGAGCCAGAGCCACCTCCCCCCTCCAGGATGGAGGACCTGCTAATTTCCATTCTCCCCTGCCAGATCCAATGGGCACCTGAGTCACTAGATAAACTCAGGTTGCCTGCACTGTAGTCAGGGTTTTATCCCTCTATACCACAGAGCTAGCATAGCCAGAGTTTTTTAACTGCAAGTTACACTTCTGTACAGATAAGCTGTCAAAAACAAATGTATTTCTTCACTTCTGATACCATGTAATATTTGGATATGCACCAAGGTGCTCATTAAACAATGCAGCCATTTTGAATGTGTTACCAGCCACAAAGAGGTTATTATCCTGATGGTGTCTGGAAAGATGTGTACCACATAGTATGCAGCATCCTGTACTGAAGCATTAGTGAGCATTGGTGTCTTTAAAGATATATAAATATGTATACACACACACACACACACACACACACGTGTATATATACATACATATATATATATATATATGTGTGTGTGTGTGTGTATATATATATATATATATATATATATATATATATATATATATATATATATATATATATATACATATACACGCTTCCCCACAACTGGTGCATAGACTGAACCAACGGTGCTTGGGCAAACAGACAAATAAAACAAACAGCACTCCACTTCTTTGAAATTCCACCGTGGATTTATCATTCTTCCACAGAAACAAGAACAGTATGGCAGAGAGAGAGATGCATTAAAACAGCAGACCAGTTTTGCCCATTAATGTCATCAGTGCTAGCAGGCATATTCCATCCAGCAGGCTAAATACGATTTAATTTAAAGTGACAGCAACACTTCCACAAGATATCCCCACACATAATCATTTATACAAAAAATATACATATATAGCCCCCAATGTTTAACACAAAAGACTTCACCTTCCTTTCTTCATATGTACAATTAAACATTACTAAGAGTCCTAGTTTATTAAAAAAATAATTGTGGACACATTACCATAATAGCTTTACAAATGCTCATTAAGTCCCAGTTTATACATACCTCCCAAGTTAATTATCCATCATTTTTCCTTCTTATCCAAAAGTACATTTTGATAGAACTGACAAACCTTCACCCTTAACAGCATCAATACCTACAAATACAAAATGTTCAGAATTATGTTCAGTATGTTGTTTATACAAGGCACTTCAATCCCGTTTACATCTAACATCACTTAGGTGGACAGCAGTCCTTTGTTTTCATGGTCTAAATGTTTGACCAGTTTAGAACGCCCCACTTTGGCATACAGCCATATAGATAATCCCCTCTGAATTACATGTAATTAACTGCCTAATAGAAAACACTTTTGAGGTATTAACAGATGTAAATTACTTTGTCTTAGCCACAACTTTACAATACAATTGCCACAAAATGTACTACCAGAAACAGAATTACCACTAACATTTTGCCTTTTACTTTTTCTTTTATTGTACTATGAAAGATGTTCACCAATATTCTTACCCCTTTGATAACTAAAATGACACGTCATCCAAACACTGATCAAAAAATAAATTAGTTTTCAAAAGATGCCAGTGTTTGTTAATAACCTCACAAATCTTAAATACGTTTGTACCAAATGTGGTTATAAACCTATTTTTTTCCTGTTCATTGTTTCTATTTCTCATTCCATCAGACTTCAGCAATTCTTCTCTCAAAGCATTTGTAGCCAAAAAAATGTGCCTGTTTTACATTATTTGTGTTATAGCCCCTATCAATAAATCTGTTTTCCATGTTAACAGCTTCCATCCTAAAATTATCAATGGAACTACAAATACGTCTCAATCTCATAAATTGAGATTTAGGAATATTTTTCACTACATGTTGTGGATGACAGCTGGTGGCTTCAAGCAATGAATTTTTAGTGAATGGTTTCCTATATAAACTGGTAGCCAAAGTACCGTCAATTAACTTAGTGATATTAACATCCAAAAAGTCAATGGTGAATAGATCAAGTTTACTCACAAGCACTAGGCCAAAGGGATATGAGTTCAAGTAAGCCACAAAATTCTTAAGCTATTCAACTGGGCCCACCCAAATATAACTTCAGCTATGTGAAGCATGCATTTATATCACTTTATCGAAAGATGAAAATAGCGAATGCTATTTCATCGGCCCCAAAACATCTAAACATGAAAATATCGAACATTCAGAAGAGCAAATTTTTTTTCCATGGAAAGAATTCGCTGCTCCGAAACACATGCATACAACACATGCACATCAAACAAACAGCAACCACACACATACACTTAAATTCCTACATTTAATGCTACACTAAACTAAATATATACTACTATCT
The DNA here is from genome assembly GCF_019279795.1 of Protopterus annectens. NCBI lineage: Eukaryota > Metazoa > Chordata > Ceratodontiformes > Protopteridae > Protopterus > Protopterus annectens. The sequence continues at coordinate 1,331,878,394 of NC_056737.1, forward strand.
ACCCACTTACCTTAACCCAAACCCTAACCCTAAGGTCAGTCACTATCGCACACTCACCTAACCCACGCCCTAACCCTAACTCACTTAAACCATCCCTAACCCTAATGTCTGTCACTATCGCACACACGCCTAACCCGCGCCCTAACCCTAACTCACTTAACCCACCCCTAACCCTAAAGTACAAACAATCGCACACTTACCTGAACCCATCCCGTGACTTTCCACCACAGCACTAAGAATAGCGAAGCCACAGCAATGGCCAACCTAATTCTTTCCTGAGAAAAGAATTTGCTTTTCTGCAGCTTCGCTAAATAGTGTTCAATATCAGAGCATTCCAAGTTTTAATACTTCGATGTTCTGATATAGACCCTGAAGCATGCCTCACCCCTCTGACTTCCCCTGACAGTGTGCTTGTGCAGTGACAGTGTGTACTCAACAGGCCCGTAGTCCACAGGTGTAATTCTCAATGCTTCCTCTAGGTGTCAGCTGAGAGCCAGAGCAAAGTTGAAATAAGGTCCTTTGTTCTGCAGTCCTCAGTAATCCTGAGTAAAGTGGTATAAAACTGAGGATCCACGGTTTAGTATCTAATGGACTAACAGTACCCTTTACACCTAGTACTGCTAATTCTACTTACAGTAAACAGTGAAACAAGCTGCACCACCAAGCCAACAGACATAACAAATCCTGTGAAACAGAAAAGAATTTTGAAGCAGTCTGCATTAACAGATCCTTCAGCTGTGGGCATCCCCACATCTATTGGAAGTCCTTCATGAGTATGTACTCATCATAACACCAACTATTCTTTGTATTGTTTTTGGTGCCAGTAGTGAAACTGTATACATCGTGACTGGAGAAAGCCCTGGCCTCACCACTCAAAAGTTTCAGTTATGGGTCAGAACTGGATGACTTGGTTTCTTTCAGATTGCTCAGGTGTTTTAACTCTGACTTAGTTTCTTACAGCTCTCTCAAGTGTTTTAATACAGCTTTCTCGGTTTTGGTAAATAATTATTTCTGTAATACTGAGGGTTTTTTTTAACATCTTTTGCCAAAAGACTGCCAGACAGAGTTGTCATATATTCATCATTTCCCTGTGTACCAATTTTAAATCCTCTTAAAGGATTACTAAGACACACTTTGGAACTTTGTCTTTGTTAACACACTGCTTGGGCATATATGGATAAAATGAAGATAAAAAAGAAGCACATTCCTCTTTGTCTGGAAATAAGAAAAAGCACTCCCACACCTCCTCATCAAAGTTTTGATGGAGCAAAAATACCAACCTTCATTGCAAAGGTCAGATTTTTTTTCATGTCAAAGGATGGAAGGGCCATTCTTAGGACCAGGGGGCTGTCATTCCTTGGAAAGCAGAGTCAATTTGATCTTCTTCAGAAATTCTTAGGTAGAGAAATAGGCTGTCTGATAGTATCCCAGTCTTCATATTTCTCCCTAAAATATGTTTGGGGACTTTTGAGCATGTCCTTTTCCTGAATGATGAATGATCCATCACATCTCCTCAACTTCTAAATGGTCAGTGATAAGATTCATGCCTTATTTATCACTACCATTATTGGCTTTCATCAAGTATTTCTACTTTTGATGGACAATATTTTGTGACACCACCAACAACAAAGTTGAAAGATAAGTTGTGACTTTAGCACAGGTTCAGTTAAAATTCTAGATCTGATTTAATTGGCAGACCCTATATCACTAGCACAGTTCAGTCATCATTTAGTATTCATAGTTATACTTTCTGCCATCTTATTAGCTAAACTGAGAACTGGATTACAACTTCAAGGTTTTCTTCATCATCTTAACATTCCCCTGCCTTATAGGTTGAAGATGTCTTTAATCTGGAAATTTCAGAACAGAAGGCCTTGCCTGTCTTAAGATAGAATAGAGTTTGAGTGGAATTATGAGATGAATGTGGAAGCAGTATCATCCTTTACTCTTCCATTCTTCGCTACATCGCTGTTCCTCTTCTAGCATAGGCATCCACTTCTTCAGTAGAAGTCCGTAGTTCTAAAGTCTTTTTAGAAATATATGCAACATTGTGGGTGTTGGGGATTCTGCTCAGGACAAGAAACATCAGAATTTATTTGAAAACCTGGGCCTACCACTGTCATGACCTCTCAGTGGATATCTGTCTTCTTATGCCAGACTTTCGAAAAAGCAGACCTGATGCTTACTTGAGCATGTGTCTTCTTGGATCTAACAGATAGAAAATGCCTGTATCAGATTCTGTCTTTCAACTCAGATGATCCTGAGTTGCATTAACATTCAATGGGATGGTCCAGGAAAACAAGACATTTTGGTATTGTTATACTATACTCATCCACACTGAAAGAGGTGGTCTAACTTTTAAATGTCATTGTAGTACATCTGTGGGCTATATTTTCTGTTAATTCTGTTGGGGCGGCAATGCCATCAATAACCCACTCCCCTTTAAAAACTTAGCTAAGTAGAGGTTGAGTGGCATCCCCTCCCTCCCAACACATACACACAAATGGAATTAACTGAAAATTCAGTTTGTCAATGTGACTTATTGGCAATCCACCTTCTGATGCATGAGCAGTTCATTCTAAAAGTCGCGTACTCATCACATACTCATCACTGCAATCCTATTCTCACAGCAATTTAGACTGAGGAGTAGACATGATACAATTATAACATTGTCTTTTTATTTTAATAATCTGTACCTAGATTCTCATAAATTAGGCCACTGTAGAAGAAGGTGTTTTTGTTTGAAGGGGGGGGGGGGTTGAAGTCTACCAACTGTCTTGGACAGATCCAAGGTATGTGGCCATCTTCATTAAAGACTCCATGTACTTCCTTGCACCGTGATTTATGTCACTGTTAACACTGCTAACTTGTTTGGCACAGCCTTTTTGTTCTGTCCATAAGCAGTGCTGTATCAGTCAGTACAGTTTATGATGTGGCACGCCTTCGCGCCACAACAGCAGCATTTCAAGCAGATCTCACATGCAGAATTAGGTTGCTTTTTTATGGTCTTCGTTTGGAGATCAGGAAACGGCCTCTTTATGTCACACCTTTTCAGAAAAGGTCTGAAAGAGCAGAGCTCAAAAGGCAAAGTCAGGGGATACAGTCCATACCTGACTTTCATCATTTGTACAAACCACGACGGTAGCAGGGATGATCCTAGGGATGGGCAGGGTATTTTTATAAAACAGCAAAACCAAAAGTAAAGTTCCTACCAGCAGCAAAGCAATCCAGGAAGGGGGTTACCACCCTACCTCTCAACTGTCCAGATCTTTGCAGAATGTCTATTCCTCATAAAATTTGTGTTTTTTTGGCAATTCTTTGAGGATTAAAGTCACTAAATAATGACATACATTTGAGTTTCAGACTTCATATCCATCAGTAAAATGCATGCTAACACAACACCAATTATTTAACCACTTTCTAAGTTTATAAGAGCAATGTTTAAAATATGTCCCTATTTTTGGGCCTTTGTCCCCACTCCCCCCATTATTTTTGGCTTTGTCTAGATTTCTTCTGCTAAGACATTGAGAGAAATGGATACTACAGGAAAAGACAGACAGCTCCTTCTTTTGTTCAAGCCTTTCATCCATTAGTTTGAAGATGTGATAGACTACACCCACTGGGAGGAGTCAGAGGAATGGTTTCTTTTTGCCATACTTCATCACAGTGTACAGTTACCAACTAACATTGGTGTTCCAAAGCCATGTGTTGCAATGTAAGCTAACTCCTTCCTTCAGAATCTTGTCCACTCACCCCCACCCCTGTTACCAGCAGCCTTCTGTTATAGGAGATATTTTTCCCAGACTATGATGCTGGTGAGGTCAGTAGATGCAGGTAGTATAAGACTGGACAGCAGAAAAGAATGAGGGTCACATACCAGCTATCTCATCTGTAGGGTACATGTATCCAGCTGGCATTACCACACCACACAGTGATGGAAACCAGAAGTGTGTGTGTGTGTGGGTGTGCGTGTGCGTGGTACCCACTGCCAGCACTCATAACAAGTCAGGCTTCCATACATAAATAAAAACACCACACACTCTGATGCTAACAATGGTCTTCAGTCCTGCCACTCAGACCATGAACCTTTTAGTAAGTGAAGTTAGCAAGAATAAAGGCTGCAGAGATATGAAAAAGGTACTGGGAAACTGGGCTATAAGATGCCAGTCACAGATGTAGATGTGGTGCAGAAATATAACTGACATGAAGAAGGAGCCAACCACTACAATTACCAGCATAACTTACATATCCAGTGAGAGAGAGAAATGACTCTGTGGCCGGCTGCCAGTCACTGCTAAGGTAACTGAAATCACTGAGTTTTTCTCAAGGTTTTCTTTCTGCTCTTCACGTAAGTAAAGATATCCATCTTGCATCAGATTTGCAGGGTTTCAGTGTCTAAATTAGAGTCTTCACTATTACAATCAGTTATTAACCTGCCACACTGCTGTATCAGCTATGCTTTACTCCCTTCCATGACATCTTAGGCAGTCTCTCAACAACAACAACAACAACCATACTTCATATCTGACACTCTTTGTTGTCTTGTAGTCATCCCCGGCATAAATGCTGTCCTAGATACCCATTGATTTCCTGTATTATGTAATGGTTTGTTCATCAGTGGTATGTATTCCATTGTCCTATATTGACACACAAAATTCTGAAAAAAAAAAGAAAAGAACATTCCAGTGGTATATTGTGGTTTTGAGATTCAATTCTTTGTTATTCTAACAGTATAGCGTGCAATTTGTTATCACAATGTACCTAGAAAAGAGTATTTACTTTGATTATGTTCTTATTTACAGCAGATCTTTGCATTTAACTGGGAGTGATGATATGTATGTGCATTAAGTGTTCAGATAGTGAATAAACCAGAGTGTGTTTTTATTTCCCAAGCCCAGAAAAGATACTATTGCACCATGGCCATCAGATCACATTTAGTAGGCACTGTTGTCATGTAAAAAGCTCTAGGGAGGGTTGTATCAAATTAGGTCGAACAGTTATGTGAGGTCTGATCACCTTTCCCTGCTGTGAAGTTAACGTCTGGCCTTTGTTGTCATTAACTTGGCAGAGCACTAACAAAGAACTAATGCCATAGATTGTTGCTTCTTATTGTGTTTTGTTTATCTTGTTTGGCTATTATTTTTCATGCAGTGCTGAAGACAGTGCCCTTTACCGCACGAACAGCCAAGCGTGGCTCTCGGTTCTTCTGCGAACCTGCTTTCACTGAAGAATTCCATTACTAAAATATTACACTTTCACAGCTGATGCTTTTAAAGGTTGCTGCAGCTTTTATGTTTTCCCTTTTTATGAGTATAAAAACAGGGCCACATGACTTTGAATGGCTAGTAACGTGTGTTGTCCACTTGGGAGTTATGTGTTGTGTCTATTTCATTGCATGTTCTAAACGTTTCACTTGTGTCACTGTCCCATCAGCCTTTAGCATGGTAAATGACTTCATTTGTACATTTCAGCATCAAGCCCAATGGCAGCCAATGCATGTACTCGACAATTATGTTTTGTAGGATAGCAAGTGATAACGCTGCACTCGTTTTGTCATGCTCCCATACACAATAAATCAGATTAAGTAATAGTATATTACTATAGTTAATTGTTGTAGAAATAATATTAACTCCATGTCAAGCATTTTAGAGAATTAATTTAAAAGACTTGAAAACAGTTAAACGTGATGTTACACTTGCTCTCCCTATATGTCACCTGCATAAACAAAGTGTTACAATAGCGTGATGAAGAAGGCTGGACGAAATTGTATGCATGACACCAATGTTATGGAGAATACATTTGCAATCAGAATGCTGCATGAGTTGCATATGCTTTAAAACACTTCTATTTGCTTGTTGCTTTGCATTCTTCCAGTTTTTTTTTTTTCAATAACTAAAGCATGTTCAGCACTGTATTGGAGGGTGCCAATGAATTTCAGCTAATTTTCACTTTGTGTTGCATGTCCTTGTCTGCATGTAGGCCCACACAGAAATGAAAAAAAAAAATAAACTCACCTGCTGTAATTAATTAATTAGTAACCTGTTCCATGACAGCACAAAAAGTAAACATTAACAAAAGGCTTAATGTGATCACTAGCTATTTTTTTCATATACATTCTTGAAAGCTCACTATGAATTGCTTTTGAATGTTTTGCTGAAAATAAGCATATGGAACTAAATAAGCTAATGTTGTACTATGGAGATGTAACAAGGACATTGTTTAACAGCATGCCTTTTACTCCTGTGGATGTTGTCTTTGCTTTAAAGGTATGGCTTTAGCAAGAAAGAAAAAGGTGCATAAGTCAGCTGTTTGCCAAACATATAGAAATGCAACTACTTACTTATAAATTTTGCTCTTATTTTAATTGCTTTGTTAATAAATTTCTTGGAGCCACTTTCCAAAGCAGCTTGGGGGATTTGTTATGCATATGTCGACCATCCTGGATGCATCATTCCTACTTTCTTTTCTCGTTTATAGCTAACACATTACAGCTCCTTTCTTTCTTTTTCCTACCTGGCTCTGGTGGCTAACCTGCCTTGGGCTTCATTTAAGCACTGGAACAGTTTGCTTTTCACCATCCCATTTTAATTTAACCATCATTTTATGTTTTTTCTGTTTGTTTAGCCCTAAAGAAGAATAATATCACTAAATTTCCAAATGTTCACTCGAGGGTAAGGATTTCTTCTAGCACAACGGTGGTGGAGGATACACAGAGCTGGCAAGCATTATTTTTTAATTAGCTACCTCCTCTATTTATGCCAGAAAAGTCTTATATGTTTGAAATAGTATGTAGTACTGATGAATGCCATTTTAGTTACATTAAAAAAATCCAGCATCTTAAATGAAAGCTTATCTGTTTGTAATTGTTATACTATATAAACCTTAATTTTTAAGCTCTAAGACAGTAAGTACATGGAGGTGAGCAGAGGATTGAGTCAGGCATGATTAGTTTTTTTAAATTTGACAATTTATGGTGGGTTTAGGCCTCCATTACCAGATATGATGTGAAGAACATCTTTTCAAATCCATCACTGGTTTCCCTTAAAATATATGTAAACATGACTGCGGTGGAAAATGAGGTAATTCTCTGTATTTGGGAAAAGGAAGTCATTTTATTTCAGACTTCTGTTATGTAAAAAAATATTTAGGATTACAATTAATCTTTTTTTTTTCTTCAGGGATAAATGTATGGTGTTTTTTTTTTTAATTTCTTGAATTTACCAGTAGATGAACAAGGCATTGTATTGTAATGGTCAGACCCAACGTACTGCTCACCCCCAACAAAGTTTTGTAACTTTTAAGGGGAACGTTTTCTTGGATATGAAATCTGTTACATGTTTAACAGAAAATATTTTAGTTCTTTTAACAGTAAAAAATCGAAGTCATATTTATTGAGTAACATATTTTATTATATCACTTCATAAGAATACTTGTAAAAGAACTAAAAATAACATTGTATTGGTATCTGTAGCTGGCAGTTTACAACCTGAAAGTATAACAACATTCCACCAGTATTATTTTAATAGATATTTGTAAGGTCCTCTTTAATAAAAATTCATGTCTACATTTCAGAAACATTTTCATTTCCTATAGCTGAAAAGTCTTTTCACTAATAAGTCATTTATTAACTTTCTGTACAAGCTGCTTTGGTAGAATGGCTGACAGCAGGCCCTTGAAAAATCAGACTAAAGTTGCTTATTCTGATTTTCATTTCCTTGGCAGATCTTAGAAACCAGCCATACAGAAGAGCCGATGCGGTAAGAAGAAGCATTAGGCGGCGATTCGATGATCAGAACTTACGCTCAGCAAATGGTACCGAACTCTCAATGTGAGATGGTGAACTTTAAGAAAAGCATGAGTGTGTTTGGCTGAGGAATCCTCCACTTTTACCAAGTAACTGCTGCCTTTTATAAAATACTGTGCATTTGAATTTTCAAGGGCTTCAAGAAACCTAAGGTTGGATGGGGTCCTCAAAGACGTCTGAACCTGAGAAATCTATCCAGCCAATTAACAAGTGCCTAAATACCACTATCTGCTCAAATTAACAAAAGCAATAGAACATGATTTAACTGATTTTTTTTGTCCAAATTTAGTGGTAAACACCTTTTAACTGTAATTTAAAAAAGCGTCATGGTGTAATTTTTTTTTTCCTTCTTGGAACGCAGTGATTCTTAAATCACTAGAAAGACCCAAAGCTTTCTGGCAGTTTGTAAATAAGAAAGACTTGGATGTGCTCTGCCATGGACTTCTTTATACATTCCTGTGTTGTTTTTTTTTCGTAAGGCATTATCTTTGTTCATAACCTACACATTTTCTTCTCAGTTGTATATACCTAAATACATCCAGTGTGTGTGTGTGTGTGTGTGTGTGTGTGTGTGTGTGAGACAAGAAATGAAGAAGGAGATGAAAAACAGAGTGCTGAAGACATGGGATACAGGAATGTCATTGAATTCATATTACTAAGTATGTCCTTCCTGTGCTGGCAAGTTTGAATAAGTTGAAGATATATGAGACTTAGTATTACACTAACATCATGCTCATCAGTATTAAGCTTTCTTGGAACATTATTATACAGTTATGGCTTTGATCAACTCGGATTTTAAGCCCTTGTAGATCTGTGCTGCAAAGTATTAATTTTTAAAACTAGGAAGTTGCTTCATTTTAACAAGCAAATATGTCCTTAAATAATCAATATCTGCAGTTCACACCCCCTTTATGTTCTGAAATGGTGCAAAGTACATGTTTTAAGTAAAAAGAAAAAAAAGTTTACATTTCATTTCATATCAGACTTTCACACATACATACAAGTAGAGAAAAAGTGACAAGATAAAAAGATGTGGCAATTTTGAAACCAGGTTTTTACTATTGTACCATGGATCTTTTGTAGGTTACAGCTGTCAAATATCATCAACAAGTTAGCAAACAGTGCTGATGATTTCATAGTGCCTTGTGCATCATAGAAGCAAGCTGTTTAAACAAAAATTAGCAAAACCTTCAAATTGCATTTGTAAATGTAGTAAACTGTTGTTTAATATGTCTAATACATAATATTGTTTGTCTTACCATGGGCATGTTTTCATCAGCTACACACTGGTCTTTCTTGACTAACTTATCATGTGTATGTTGTGGTCCTTTCCCAGAACACCCAGAAAATTATTTGCACACTTTGATACGGTCCTTTGTATATCCTGTATATGGACATTATGTATATAAAAGAGACGCTTGTATACATGTGTATTAATACATACATCAATGTGTATACATATGCATGGATACATAATTTGTAGTTGTAGAAGATGGCTTAAATCTTCAAAATATCCACTTCATAAGGTTTTCAGTTCCACCTGACCATAGCAAGACAGTGTCTATACTTCACTAAAGGGCAGCACTCTTTTTAGCATCAAGTAAAACATTCATTTGAAGTCATTAGTGGTAATGAAGTGTGTGGTTGTCTTTAAAGTTATCACTTATTGCAACCATACCTTATTCAGAAATATATGAAAATTTCCAATATAGATAGGGCCCTTGAAATTCAAGTAGACTTTTAAGCAAGAGCGTGCCTGTCCGCCACATAGCTCTGGATGAGTGCTGTTGTGCTAGACATTGTAGGCAACTGGATGGCCATTAAAAACATGTAAAGAAGGCTCATGTATTTGGTTGGCTTGCTTAGACAGCAGTAATGTGTCCAGCTGTAAAGCTAACAGACTAAGTTCTGTATTGAGTCTAGGTGACAGCAGCTGTCTAGCACTGAGGTGTCTTTGGGCAGTTGCTCTATCTAGACAGATAAGACGGTACTAAGTCTATTATAAACTGGCACCAAAATATGCAAGTGTTTGTCATCATCTGCTGCGCACCTTCGAATTGCTAAAGAACTGGCAGTCTTCCCCAGTGTTCTCACTACCATACATTTCTCCTTCTCCACTGTTCTAATAATAGTGAGATTAAAGCACTGCCATAATGTCAGGAGCAGGTTGAACCGTTATAGTGCATGAGTTCTGCGGAGTCTGATCCTCCATGGGAGAATGACTAATAACATATCTAGACATACCGCTGGAATATGGAGAGTTACAAAACATGATTACCCTCAGAAAGACTGAAGGATTAGTTTTGCTTACCAAGAAGCTTCAACCTGCATGTTGTTCAATATCCCTCTAGCTGCATCAGGAGTTCATAGTATGGTAAAAGTCTGAATAGGAATAAAGGTGCTGCCCTGGCTACCTGGATGGAGCAGTGATCATGGAACATACATTTATCATTTCCTCTCCTAAATATCCCACCAGAAGCATGCTGGTTTTACAAAGTTATTTTTAAAATATGATATTACATCTTCTGAGCAGTTCTCATAAGAAGTCCATAACCTCTGACACATTCTATAACAAACATTTACCAAAGGACAGCAGATTGTTTTAAGGCAGGGCAAAAGAAAAAGTTCTGGAGTCATGCTGGATGAATACTTTTATTTAGGCTGTTTCCAAGTATAAACTGCAGGAACCTGATTCTAAAACTTTAGATCCACAACTCTGAAAAGATTGAAAGCACGTGACTTGGCTGTCTCATTCCATGTATAACCCTTGCATTGCTGGCATTCATGAATAAGAAACGTCCTTAACAGCATTTCCTTGGCAGAATTAAGGGTCATAGATATTTTTGTTGTTGTTGGAAAGTAATTTTGAACAGTATGTACCACTTTTAATCAGAAATGATTAGTTACAGATTACTTAATGCAGAACCATTACAGCAGCCTCTTTTTTATGTTTATTCTCTGTCATTACCAGTTCTGAGTTCTGCCCCTTTGTATTGACTTCGTATTGTGTGTCATTTCCATGTGTTTATAGCATTCCTTCTGTTCTTACTCAGGGACTGTATTCATAAAAATCCCATCCAAACTTTGTAGGTATTTGGCAGGATTGCTGTGCTTACAAATTTGCCACTGTAGAATAACTATATTCAACGAAAAGAAATTTCTGCTGGTCCATGTATACTCATATAAATATACAGAGAGAGAAGGACACACACACACACACACATGCACGCACACACGCACACACACACACACACACACACACACACACACACACACACACACACACACACACACACACACACACACACACACACACACACACACACACACACACACACACACACACACACACACACACGCACACACACGCACACACACACACACACACACTTAATCTCAGTTAGACATTGCAGAAGTCTGTTCAAACAGCCGTAATGCTAGCTAGGCTGTCCTTGGCTCTAAATTTCTTTGGAAGATAAGACGTGTTAGACGTTATTTAAAAAGATGCTTCACAGCTGCTGGAAAACTTGAGTGTACATTTTTGATGCATCCTCTCATGTAGTCTTTCATTAAATTTTGGGCTCCAGTGCTTGCGGTCATCCCCCTCTGACACATAATTGGTCTGCCTCCAGTTTCAGATCAAGAGTCATGTCCATCACAGTAAATGCATTTTATCCATAACATGACACTGAGAACTGTTAAAGTGTTAGAGCTTCAGTGCCTTGACTTGATAACATTAAAAGAATGATTAAGCCATTCATCAGAGGCCAGTATTTAAGAAGAAGTACAGAAGACTTTGTGCAAGAACCAGTCATATGGATTATCTGTATATTGCAGGCAGGAACATAAAAGGTAGATGGTAAGGGACCCAGAGATCCGATCCAAGTCTAGGCATACCTCCACTTCCAACTCATTGGAAGACATTGAGCTTATGAAATCCACTTTAAGTAGGTCAGCTGTTCTTTGTCTTTCTTAAACAAGTGCCTCAAATGTTATCTTGGGAATAAAGAAAAAGATCAGTGGGGTTTCCGTCTGTCTGAATCTGTTAATAAGGATCTTAAGATTGTTGGCCAAAGAACGAAGAGCATCTACAGTAGGTCAATCCAAGTGTTTTTTTTCTATTCACCAACTGTCTGAAGGCAGATTTATATATTATCATTGCTGCCCAGCACAAGTCATCAAAACAACAACATTTAGCCACTATTTCCTTAGGTGAAGACTCAAAAGGCTGTTCGAAAGTTTGGCAAAAGGAGTTATTTTTGTGTTGTTTTAGGTCTCTATACTCTGTTACTTGTCTTCTCTTGATGTCTCTCATTGAACTGTCTGTCTTTCCTGTCTAGATGGAGTAGTGAAACCTTTAAAGCTGTACCTTTGATAGTATGCCATGTTGCCTCTTGTAGCTTTGACCCTGCTCACGTTAGCCAAGATTTTCAAGTCTGGTGCTTTCCTCCTTAGGCATCATGATTTAAGGTCTTCTTATTTCATAAACAAATAGCACAATATCTTCAGCACATGCTATTCAGGACTGAAATGTTCTTTTGTTAATTTTCTTAGGAGATAACTCCTGAATTCCAGAAGGTTAAGATGGATTTAATTGACTGACAGTGCATGTAATCCTTCCTCTTTCTCCTCCACCAAGCCTTCTTGGTCACTTTGTGTGAAGAAGGCAGAATATGCATCAACAACGACATGCCTAATGCCACCACCTTACCAATCTGCTCCTTCATGAAATTCCTCTTAAAAGACTTCTGCTGAGTCATATCCTTAACAGTCCTGGCAGTTCCTTTTGCACCACTTTGGTGAGAGAGCATTTCTTCAGTTTTATGCCAGCTTGGAGAGTCTTCTAATGAGACATGTTGATTCTGAGCATCGTAGAAGAGGACTGCATTCTAGAGCTGCTTAAGCAAACCCCTTGTGTATCCTTTCTAGCAAATCAGTTGAAGGTCAGATGAGCTTCTGATACACCCTCTGTTCCTAGTTGTCGTAAGACAATACATTTCACCTACTTGGGAAGAAAGAAGGGGGCTCTTTCCTCCTTATTTTAGAAGGAGTCCATTCTGATTCTAAATATAAATGATTTTTGCCTTCATCAGTTATGGGGAATTTTGTTCGATTATGTTTCAGTCTCTGATGCTGTTTCTGTGGCAGGCATTTTGGAAGATGTCAATAGACAAGAAGGATGCCTTTAGGCACTGTATCAGTTGTTAACTTAAAAATGTTCTTGAGATTAGCAACACTTTCCATACAAGGAGCTGCCATTTGTCCTTTCTTCCACTGCTAGGATCTTTACCAGGGTTTTAGCTGTGATAGCAATGCCCCTCAAGTAGTGCAACATATTGATATTTGGGCGCTTGGACACTTGATTGCTGCTCGCTTTCCCCCAGCATTTTGTGGTAAGAGCCATAGCCTGGGTTTTGCCTTAGATGTGGTCACTTCAGCCTTTTATGTACCTTGGATGTAGTCATCCAGGTGCTGCTCTTAGCTGGAAGAAGTCATTTCAGGTTCCAGTACATTGTATTCTCTGTACAATGGTGGCTTTAACCATGATCCAGAGCCATACATACATTTAAAAAGATCACAGAAAGATAAGGCCTCATGGGGTTTGTCTTGGGGAATGGTTCAGCCATGTTTTCCAATTCACATTCTGGATCTTAGAAAAATTAAACTTTTCTCAGTCTCCCTAGTCCAGCTACACAAATGAGTCCTGCAGTAGACTATTTGCTACCAGTGGTAGCAGTCTAGCAGAGTAATATTTCTTCTATCCCCTCATTGTTGTAGAGCCTTACATTTCTTCCTGGATTGGTGCATTTTTACTCTTGGTCTAAGATGGGCTTTCCCGTCCCTTACTCTTCTCTGATGTGGTCCCTGATGTTGGATGTGTCACTGTATGTGTGAAGACATGTGGTCTTCTGTTATTCATGACCATTGGGCTCATTGGGGAAGTGTCCTCATATCCCCTTCTTTAAGCTAAAGCTTGTGCTCCTGACCCTGGAGACACTCCAAAAGCTTCATCCTTGTTGAATCAGCCAGACATGTGGTTGTGTGGTATTTGAACACGTGATGGAGGGGGTGGGACTTGCTCCTGTTCCTTATGCAAAGAAGTGATCCATGCATGGGAGTGGGCCATCATTTGGAACATTTTTCTCTGTAATGGTCCTTAACTCAGTAGAATCAGTGGTGCAGTGGTAGAATTGTTGCCACACAACAAGAGGTTCTCCAGTTCGATTCTCAGCTACAGTGCCTTCTATACAGAGTCTACATGTCCTCCCTGCGTTCATGTGGTTTTTCTCCAGTTACTCCAGTTTCCTCCCACGTTACAAAGACATGCGTTTGGAGCATTTCTCCCAGGGCCTGCACTGAAAATTGGCTTCGTTCCAAGTCAGTCTTTCCCAGTAAACAAATGTAAAATAAATAAATAAAAATAAATGTCCTGGAGGATATGGGAGCATATACTGATACACAGCTCAGGCAAGATGTCATCTGGAACAGGACATTCTCAAGCTTAACTTCTTTACTGCTCAGTCTCTGTATTCATCAACAGTTGTTGATAGTAGCCATGTTCTCACTGTAATGGGGGAAGGGGCAACATTTTGTTTATGGGTTACATTGTCCTTTTTAATTTGTTTTATTAAAGTGCAACCCCTATTTTGAGGGGTCAAGCAGTGAAGATCTGCCCCCTTAACCCTACATAGGGGTGCAATGAGTGGATCAGGGGAGTAGTGTGACACCCCCATGAGAGTCTGACATTATTAAGAGTCATGTGAAAGGGCACAAAAAGGTTGCACATAAGTGTACAGCAACCTCTAGAAAATCAGTTGATGTATCAAATGCTCGCATAGCTATTATTTCTGAAAGTTATGCAAAATTATGTCCTACCCTTTTGTTCTGCTTCAATAAGTGATCTGAAAAAAACCTTCAGTTGTATTTTAATGAAAATATCAAGGCACTCATTCTGTTATATACACTATCTCAGGTCAAAGTTCTAACAGTGTAGACATAATCAATGAAGTATTGTAGCTCCTCCCAGTCACTGAAGTATTATAGCTCCTCCCAATCACTGAAGTATTATAGGTCCTTCCAATCACTGAAGTATTATAGCTCCTCCCAATCACTAAAGTATTATAGCTCCTCCCATCACCAGCAAGCTATTTTCAACCTGTGCAGACATTTTACATTGCCTGCTGGTATTTATCATAATGTAGTAATGGTAACTGCTAAAGTTATTTAACTCTTTTCAGAGAATGTGGCCTTTTTGTCTCATAAACTATGCAGAATACTGCATTTTATTTTTTACCTGCAAGAGCATCAGAAAGCAAGATGATATTGTTACTTTTCTGATAGTGTTGACACTAGCACAGATGTGGCATATTTTGTGTAGCACTTTTTATGAATGTGTGTGCTTTAGGAACTGCAAGGCACTTACTATATATACATGTACATATAGAGAAAGATATCTCCCTCTCTGTATATATGGATTCCTAACTGTTTATTGACATGCAGAAATGTCGACACTAACTTTATCTACCTCACAATAGTCGAAACAGAAAAACATTGAAAACACTGATCCACAAAGGATTGAAACAAAACACTCAACCAGTATATTTGCAGGGGGTAAGCCCCCCCTGCATTCCCATTACATATATATATTATATGTATACATATATATATATATATATATATATATATATATATGCCATTTCATACATCGCATTACATTAGGGAAAGGACATATGCCACGACTCCTTCTGTACCACAGTCTCATGGTAAAAAACCTTGGTCCTTTTTTATCAGTTGATTTTTTTATCAACTGTACTGACTTTATCAGTCATGATAAAAAAGCTACTTTGATAGAAGGTTCTGCACCCATATATATCTATGCCTATATCTAACTTTCTTTCTATCTATAGTGTGTGTGTGTGTGTGTGTGTGTGTGTGTGTGTGTGTGTGTGTGTGTGTGTGTGTACGTACATATGTGTCTGTCTGTAATCCTGATACATAAAATACTGAACACCATAATCTCAACATAAAAATATTAACATCTACTAATCTGAACCACCAACACTCCCAAACCCACTGTGCCTAAAAACACAAACCACCTACACCCCACATTAAAACTAATCTCAAAAGAAAAAACATCCACTCTCCGTTTGTGAACAGATTGAATAAAATACATAAAAAAGCAACATCTAACATTACCATCAGATATTCAGATGCAATTTGTCTGAACAGTCGTACTGTTAATGGGTTTTTTGAAGGTAAGATGCAGGGTTGGGGTTATGGCACCACCTTATCTGTGTGTGCTAATTGTAATCCTTTTCCTGCTGCTATACCTAACCCCAACCCTGCGCCTTTCCTTCCAGAAAATTCTTCCCCTAACAGTGCCTCAACACAAGATACTTGGACACATTTCACACACACAAACACACATGTACAACGATACTCTACCTAGCCCTTACCCCACCCATAGCCCACAAACACTCATACTCTCCCACCCCTATCACTGCCTAGCCCTTACCCTAACCATAACCCACAAACACTCATACTCTCCCACCTCTATCACTACCTAGCCCTTAGCCTAACCATAACCCACAAACACTCATACTCTCCCACCCCTATCACTACCTAGCCCTTACCCTACCCATAACCCACAAACACTCATACTCTCCCCACCCCCATCACCAATACACTGATCTCTGTCAGGAAAATGAGCATTTATGAAACAACACCACAGCTTACTTTGTCAAGAAAACAAATGTTCACCAAAGTGTTCTCTTGTCGTATATCTGTTCATATATAGATAGATGCACACACTCACATATGTACACACATGTATATATCATGTAGGTGTATGAATATACATACACATGGACATATATGATCTTTGTGGATGTCAGTCTATTTAGCTTCATACAGACTACAAAATACACACAAAATATTTCATGTTCAATATTTATTAACAGTTGACCACTATGATGCAAAAATTCATTTTGCTATTACACTTTTGGATATCTGATGTAAATACAGGCCTGAATGTCAGTCCAAAACATCTACCATTACTGTACAGAAATAATCAGAAGTTAAAGAGCTGGATGGCATGTGTTGCTCAACTTGCTTCAGTCAGTTTTAGAATAAATTAATTTTAGTTACAGAATGTAAAAGAGTTAACATTTGCAGTTTGTTTTAATACCATAGTGTTCAGCTGAGTAATACATTTCTGTGTCAGATAAGTACTCACTGATGTTGTTAAAAAGGTACTGCAGCATTACTTGTGCTGCAGAGGTTCACAAAGAAGAAACCAGCAGCAATTTGTGATGGAATATCAGTGAAAAATATATAATTAAATCCAAAAAAAGCTGAATTGTCAAAACACTGAAATTTTATGTAATAGAGGGTATATTACAAGGTCATATTATTGTGAAGTGAATCATTACAGATGAAATTGTGTGATGGGAGGCATGCCCCACGCACTATAAAGAAAAACTAAATGCGCTCACTTCACAGTCGCTGCAATTGTAAAACATAGCATGACTATGTTATTAATATACTGAAAAATAATAAAAAAGATCCAGACCACGAATGAAGGCAAAAATAGCTTTATGTACAAGTGCTTTCGTCTAACTTATATAATGCCTCATACAACATCCAATTACAATTTTAAAGGAACATACACAATACACTAAGAACAAAAAAATATATATATATAACAATTAATGAAAATCTGAAAAATTAAAAAAAAATATTTAACCATGACCAAATGACAAACATAGGCATTGATTTTAAATTTAAAAAAAAAATCCTTAATCCTCCCTAAACAAAATAATATTAAACCCTAACTGCTTTGGCTAGCAAAACTGGCTTAATACTCACATATTCATTAAGACCAGGTATAATGTTCGCCCTCAGCCTAAGCTGCCATTTTAATTCTTTATTTAATAAAATATTTTTACAATCACCCCCTCTGGCATTATTCCTAACAACTTCAATAATGCCAAATTTAAAACCACAAAAAGAAACACATACCTCTGAATGTTTAAATAATGCACTACTGTCTTTACCTGTGCTTATATCATAGATATGTTCATATATTCTATCTCTAAGTGCTCTCTCGGTTTTCCTACATAAAATGCACAATAAGTCAGCACTGCAGTACATTCTATCACTTGAATAAATTTCAGTATTTTTTCTTTTACTGTATTCTCTTTTAGGTTAGGTTTAGACTGTAGTAGTGTTCGTTATAGTATCATAATTGTATTATGTTCATTTATTACCTCAGTGTTTAGTGAGTTTCGAGCAGTAGAGTATACAAGTCACTGTTCCAGTGCTGTAGACTGCACAGTTTATGAAATAATACAGTGCTGAGACTCAAAATGAGCTTTATATAACATTCCAAATTATTATTAGCAGTGGATAGCACCACTCTTTGGGGCATTAAAATACATTATAACCAGTTGATTTATATTACACCCTCTTACTTCTAACACAAGGAAACACGTTCTGCATAACAAATAATGTGCTGTGTCTAGTCAGGTGTCACATGTTCTCATTT
The DNA here is from genome assembly GCF_019279795.1 of Protopterus annectens. NCBI lineage: Eukaryota > Metazoa > Chordata > Ceratodontiformes > Protopteridae > Protopterus > Protopterus annectens. The sequence goes on from NC_056737.1 coordinate 1,331,896,744, forward strand.
GACCTGCCATGAAACTTTAAGTTTCAGCTAGTGTAGTAAGCATACACTGGACAGTCCTATTTTTTGTTTGAAGATATTTAAAGGGAGGTCTATAACCACTAAATCTTAAAGTGAATTATGCAGTATTAACTCTTCCAGTGAACATTTACATAGCTCTTTTACAAAAGGACATATTCAAATATGTAAAGTGTGCATGACAGTTGTCTTTTAAGTCCTAATACCGGACTTGGAGACGTTATCATTAAGGGTAAAAACCACAATTATAGGATTCATTATTATTCTACTGAATTTCTGTTAATATAAATCCAACCGATTTCCAGTACAACACTTGATTACCTTTCAGAGACCAGCATAATTAATGTTACATGTCTGTATTATAAGCTAGATGAGGATGTTGTCCGATTATGACATAGCCCGTATACCAGCTGTTTTCAGAGATGAGATAATGCATTAATACTTTCCAAAGTTGTGTCACACCTCTCCCCTCCCCTCTTTACTTATATGTGTATGTATGTATCACTGCAGTTAACCACATAACTCTCTATTCCCCACCCCCACCTATGTGATGGAGTAATAAAACACCCTCAAGGAGGCAGACTGTAAGATGTGACCATTTATAGTAACCTAATATTCGGTCATCTGCCTAGAGGTGCCTGTTTAATGAGACATTTTTTTCTTGATGTTTCTTACACACACACACACACACACACACACACACACACACACACACACACACACACACACACACACACACACACACACACACACAACCACAATATTCATGTGACACAAAGCAGGCCTTCAGGGCATCTCTCAGAACCTTACCACTTCTCATAGTAGTACACTATTTCATAACATGTGCCGACTTCACCTCATGTGCCAGTTTTGTGTCTGCTTCTGTGTGTCCACAAACCCGGGCAACTGGAACTACAAGCAATGAAAGTTAATGAAGAGTTATTGGCCAGGTATGGGATTATATTCTGCAGTTTATCTATCTCTGGAAGTCACAGCACTATATGCATCCTTTTGGTATATGCTTGGCCACAGATGTACTCATGCTACCTATCGCACTTTTCCTAATGTTTTATTTGTTTGGTTTGTTAAACTGGTAAACCTAGGCACAAGTATCTCTTTTCAGGGGTGACACGAGAGAATTGTCTGCATAACTGACTTCCTCAGAGTCGCACTTGTAGACAAAGGGTGACTGCAGGAATCAAACCTAGGATTTCAGAATAAAGTCTGTCAACAATTCATAGCATTAATCCTTTTCTGATTTCTGATGGATTATATATACTCAAGTATATGGGTACTTCTGTCATTCATCTGCAGCATACAGTTGCCATGCACTTCCATAGCACCTCCTGGTGCTTGCTAAGTGATGAAGTAATCAAAGATTCAAAACTCATACCCACTTGCAGAAGAACTGTGCACTAAAGCAATATTGTGGTGATTTGGGCAATTAGACTTTAAGCAGTACTCAGCTTCCTTTCTTAATCTTTTTCCATCTTTTAAAGTACTAAATATACTCTGTACCTGTAGGAACTCTGTTGGTGACATTGTAGTGTTTGTAATGTACACAATATGTTAGAAAACCTAGTCCTCTAGTGAACTGAAAGGATCATACAGACATCAGATACCTGGTGGTGCCAGTGAATTGTTAAAAATATAATAGCATCTACTTTGTAACAGAAAGTAGCACTTGTCAAGTTTTCTGGTTTATATACTATGAACACAACAGATACAATAAGTCAAAAAGGAGCAGTTAAGGACAGTACAGGCATAGTAAAATTCAAAAGACACAAACTGTGAATAGAAAACCATACGGAAACAACAAAACTTTACTGTAAAATTAGATTTTTATTACTTGGAAAAAGCACCTGTTTTCATGTGACAACTTGCTTTTCTAATATTTTTTCTGTTTATGCATGGTTTCCTATTCTTAGTTTGTGCTTTTCAAACATTACAGATATGGTAACAAAGTATTACTGTAACCCACTTGATGCACATGAAATTTAAAACAAACTTTAAACTGTCAGCAGAAAATAAGCTTCCCACAGTGGTCCACCTACTATTTTTTCACGGATAGCCTCTGTGAATCTGCTGTTCTGCTTTCCTTTCCCTTCCTTTAGGCTCCTGTACAGTCACATGACATGACCATGCTGTGAGTCATACCCTTCATATACAGAGTCACCAGCTCCCCATTGCTGTTAATTAGTTTAAATGCCGTGAGTATGCCTTTTTCTTCTGTCCTCGTCCCTCAGGTTCAGCACTGCTACACATTTAATTTTAATTTTATAATATGATGAATTATTTTGAACACCAATGCAAACATGCACCCACATATTTACATAATGTTAATCATAGGTAAATATGATCAGCTGGCTAAGCACTGTTCAGATGTTTAGGAGTTTAGTAGTAGTTTGCATAGCCGGCCTTAGGCATAGGCCAACTAGGTGGCTGCCTAGGGCACTGCTCTAGCAGGGGAGCTTTTCCAGTATTTATTTGGTGTAGTTAGACCAGGATGAGGGCAACAAGTGATGTGGGGGGGGCATCGTGGAGCCCTTTCACCTAGGGTACCAGTTGACCTAAGGCCGGTCCTGGTAGTTTGACTTAAAAGTCCTTCACTCCAAATCCAACCTGCCCTCCCACTACCTGGTATTTTTTGAGATTTTGAGATGGTGATGTTAAACCTTACTGTTCGTTACAGCTCAAGCTTGTCTTTATTATTACAAGTGCCTGGCATGAAAATTAATTAACATAGTTACTTTTGATGGTTGTGTTAGATCTCTTAGGGCCTTTGCTTTTTTGTCCTACCTTATGACAACCATTAAGCCTCTGTCTACTATCAGTCTATTCATTCCTCCATCCAGTTGCATCATCAAACAGTGGGAGAGGGAAATGAAAGCAGGTGAATCTCAACCATTCTGTACCTACAGCTGGAAGATTTTTAAAATGTTTCCAATGCCATCTGTTACCTGGAAAGCACAATGCAGTGATTCTTATGTGGAGTATTTGCAAATATGTGCTTCGGCATAGCTATGTTCCCAGCTAAAGTAGGTGAACTCCCTGGCACACTTGCACCTCGCCATATCCTTTGTATGAAAGTCACAGCCCTGACCTCTCCCCAGGCTGCAGATCTTGCTGTGATATATCAGCAACATCCCCCCCTCCCCCGAATGTATAACCTGATGTCAGCCACTTACACCCAGTTGGTGTAGACAGGTCTTTGTGGTAGAGCTGACAGCCTATGGCTTATTTTCAGAACATCTCAGATGTGATATTTATAAAGTCTGTGAGAAATTTGGCAGTGATACAAGGAAGATTTCCCCCTAATGTTTTCTGTAACCTCTATCTAATGTAGCACCCACATGAATTATCAACAACTCAGGCAGATGTGACCTTTGTTTACCATCTCATCTGAAGGATAGCACTATAGGGGTGCAGTAGCCCCCTAATGTTGTGTCACTGTTAGAACATGAATCTAAGAATCTGGCGTGGTGATAGAATATGCAGTCTTCCATATGCAAAGCCACTAACACTGTCAAAAGAAATAATGCTTGAAGAGCAATCATGACTTGTAACCTTCAGCATACTGCTGTAGTCTGCTGATAATGGATTATGCAACTCAATTAGCGTAGACCTGAATTCTCTGTCAGATGTTCATAGCAGGCCTCAACAATGTTTTGTATGTTTACACATTACCTCTCCTCCAGTGTAGATCCAGTTGTGTAAATTCAAGTGCCTATCTGTGGTCATGTCATAAGCTGAATGTTGAAAGTTCATTGTCAGTGAAATTATGAAAATACTGACCCAGCCAGAACAGGGTAATGTAAGATCCAGCCCAGGAATAATAAAATAGGCTATAGCAACAAGGACCAGTGTGCTGTGTACAGAATGTTAAGGAGTGCTGTTCCTACCTAGTCTTGTCTTTGGTGGGCCCAGCAGAGCAGAACTCTCACCCTTACAGTCACAACTCTAGATCTCTGAATACAGTGGGAGACAAATCAGGACATGACTTGGGTCAGTTGATGATCTGCTGAGGTGATTCTGGTGAAGAGAAAGATGAATATATTTAGTAAAAACACACGAGAATTGTAAGCTTTTGTTAACTGTAACCAGCAGATTGACCATTGTGAAGGAATATGAGCAGAACTGAGACCAAGCAGTCCTTATGGGTCAAATTCCAAAAGACATGGTTTTGGTGTAAGCAACTTACTCATGTAAGCTTGCTCCATTCCAAAATGCTTGCTATCATGACCTACTCTAGAGTAAAGCCTGTCTATAAAGCAGTAAACTAGTGTAAGTCAATAACACCAAGAGCAAGTCTTTTAGAATAAGACTATATAGATCATAAAATGCTGTTTCTGTGATTTAAAATCCAGTCTTCATTGGTTCTGGAGCTAATTGAAGGTTGATGTCTTTCTTTGAATCTGACTAGATGGGATGTGGTTATTAATTTTCCCCATGCCAAACTGAAAGTGTATTTTAAAAATGTGATCAGAGGTATTATATATTCAGTGCTCATCTTACTTAGAAGGGCACAGAATTAACAGAATTGGCAATTTTGCACTACATAATAGAATAACAGAATAATATATTTTATGATAATTTCAAGCAGTTACATTTCTTTGCATGAGCTCAAATAGTCTAGATTTTATGTTTCTTCTGTTTCATTTCCACTTTTGTGTGTCTTCATGTGTGCTTTTTGGATATGCCCATATCTGGACAAATATAAAGCAAGACTGACAGAAACTTCAGACTACTGTAATAGGGCTTGTATACTTCAAAATACCAGAAAACTGGATTGCAAATATTTTATATTCTTCAAACATAAGCTCTGCTTACAGCTGTTCTCCTTGATTGCGTTATGTTGATATAATTGTAAAATGCATTGTATAGTATTTAACCACTGAATTTTTTTTCCTTTTATGTTGTGTTTAAGTGGTGAAGGTTACATTTTCTTTGGAAAAGTGTAGTTACATTAATATGATTGGTTTAAAATGTACAGATATTTTCCTACAAACTGGTGCAATTTTTAATATGTTTTTTTACACTTATCTTTTAAATTACACTTTTAGCGTCTAAGTAATATTGTACATATTTTTTAAGAAAAAAATTGCATCAGCCTGTGCTATACAATCTGAATATTACTTTAACTTATAGTTTTTTGTATATTTAACTAAAAGAACGTTGAGAATTGTTTATTTAGCATTACCAAACTTAAAAAAACACACTGTTACAGTAAATGATTCAAAACGTATCACCTGCTGTCTATCCAGTTCAAACAATAAATTTTATGAGTTAAAAGAGAATATGCCAAGATTTTGTATTTAATCCTTGACAACATACAGGGTTACTGTAATGTATTTAACAAGTGATAATTTGATAGGGTAATCTAAAAGTCGCTGATGGTCATATGACCCTAAATTTCTAAATATAATAATTTAAAACAAATGTTTCATATGCTACCATTCACAGCTGGGGTGCACTGTATCACAGCTGAATTTTTTTACAAATCACTGATGTTGGCATGTTCTTTTCATGACAATGACTGTAGCTAATACCTGGATTTAGCAATATTAGAATGCTTTTTTATAAAATGTAAGTCCATGCTAGTTTTCTGGTTTGTTCATTTGCATATGATCAAATAAACTATTTACAATACTACAAAGCTACCAACTGCAGTCTGAAGTCTTTATGTTTACTAATTTAGATCTTCATTAAATGGATTGTAAAATTCACTCAGAATTTTACAGGACATTATTTTTTGTGAATCTTTGAAATAAAAGTACTTTAAAAAAAAATAACAATACCTTTCAGCTTATATCAAATTCAATACAGACAACAGTATAAGAAATGGACCAAACGTGGCATCTGGTTGTAAATGAATGGTTGAACAATGATTGCAGCATTTCAGAAAATTAATCTGGTAAGTGGTTGGCGGCTAGTTTTTACCACACGGACACAAGGTACAAGGTTTGATTCTCACCTTTATTCACTGACTGGTTATTGGCTAACAAGTAATAGTCTGCTGACTGGATGCCTAGTATTTACCTATAAGATTTATTTGTAAAGCAATTGCATTCCCTGACATCACATTACCTTCTTCTCTCATTTAACCTGGCGCAGTTTCTCCATTTCTAATAGGCAGCAACTTCTTACTGCTTTGGTAGCATGGTTATTGCAAAGAGGTAAAATAATACAGTGGTATAAAACCCACTTTTAGGGTGAAGAAGCAGATTTTCAGTTTTGTCTTCCATTTTCTCTCAAACCCACCTGTTGTTACTTTAGTCATGCATGTATGCTTCTAATTTGGTTTTATTTATACATGATTTAAAATAGGTCATTAAGGCAGATGCCTTTTTTACGACAGTCCCATTCAGTTGTACCTGTCAGCATATCTCTCAACCTGCAAACATCAAAAATAGGTACAAGTCCCATGAAAAGTAGGTACATGCAGCCAAAAATTTGGATACCACAACAAGCCCAGCACAATTCAAAAACCTGCTAAAGATCGATTTAAATAACAACTAATTATGCTCTTACTCCTCATTAGACGGACCTTATTTCACATTTACCCATCTTTTGCTCACCCCCTAGCTCTTTTTCCACTTACTTCACTAATGTATATACAACTTTAAAAAAAATAACTGTAGCTTATTGTATGTTATTGTACAAACATTAATAGTTATTCCATTTATACTATGTTTCTTTCATTGTATGGTATCCTTTCTTTATGAACTGTATAATTCTTCTGAAGTTTAAAAGCCGAACTGTTATACTGTGTACTTTTTTATGTGGAGCTTTCCTCCCTGGCCCTCCACTAAAGATGGGTTACTGGCCCAGTCAGACTTCCCCTGTAAACAAATGTTAAATAAATAAATAAATAAAATAAAATAAATCATAAAATGTGTGTATAGCTCCACCCACTTCCAATAGGATTGTGGGATGCTACTAACTCAGAAACATAAGTTTAGAACACTGAGCATGACAAAAATAACACAAAAATAAGCACATTATCATGCCTTTATTGTGAAATGACAATGGAAAAAATTTCCTTTTGATAAGCAAGCAATTATAAGCTTATCTACCCAGAAATAGTTGATTAAAGCTGTATAGTTACAGCACAAATTAAAATTTTGAAATATGAAAAATTAGAGCAATGTTGCTTTGATTATAAAGCAACATTATGACAGCATCCATCACTCTATAACTATTACAAAATAATGTTAACACCCGAAGCATGACACAGAGGCATTAGTACTGCTGAGCTCAAAATACCTTGAAAACTTTTCTTCTGCTTTTTTGGTGTAACTTCCTTTCAAACAGAAGGTGAACTCATCTCTTTAGCTGTTTAAAGACAGCTGTACCAAATCTACTTTAAGCTTCCTCCTCTTATTCAAAGTAATCTGTCTTTGGTGTAATCCATTTAATCCATTTTGAAATTCATAATCTGAAACGCTCTAGTAAATGTAGTACAATCAAAATCTTTTAAGTTATACAATATCAACAATGGCAGACAGAATACAATTAAAATACATTTTGCAATGGCAAAACAGATAAGAAGATAATTATATATACACTTTAGGCATCTATACTAATCATACTCTATACACATATAGTTAAATATCTAGGCAATAGGATAGATGTCACAATACAGAGTACTGAGACATTCAGAAACGGTGGACAGCAAAAGGTTGATTTAGTTTTTTTTTTTTTTTTTGCCTGAATCTCCTTGTGTTCTGACTGTGCTTCTCAAACATTTTGGAAATATAGAGTATATTTCAGTGCATTTATTATAACTGTAATTGCCTTAATATTGCTACAACTCAAGTGCTCTAGGTTGCACTGCATCTGGAGTGTTTGTATGTTTTAGCTGCTTTTCTGAATATATAGACTTCTCTGTATATGTAGACTAGCTACTTATTCTGCTGTGTTACTTCCTCTTAAATCATTTTTCAGTTGTGCATTTGCCTTGCTTCATTTAAAAAAGTTTTAAATTGCTAATTTTGTAGAGTTTTAATTGCATTTACTGTCTAGGACTACACACTCAAGTGTGTTAGCCTTTTCTGTATTTATTTACTGAATTATTGCATTGTTTAGCCTGTTTCAACAACAAAAAAAAATACTGTCTTGTTTGCTCGTTTCCCACCTTTTCTAGCCAGTCCATATCCCAGGCTTTGCTTGTCTCAGGACTTTATTTTCTGTGCTCAGAGCTATCCAGACCTTGCATTGGTAGAGGGAAGTCCTACTGCCTACCAGTGGGACTGGTGAGCATTGTACTGCCTATCTAATGCTAGAGGAGTGGTTTCCAGCTCTGAAATTGTAATTTTATTAGCCTTTTGGGCTGATTTCTATCCCTTTCAACTTTCTGGCGTAAAAACGTGTGTGTTTGCACATTTTTCACATCGTGCAGCACTGCGAGGCTACAGTTAAACTATTCTAGGTGACAGAAAGTCTGCTCTTCAAATTTTCCCTTAAAACTAGCTGGTTTCTCAGTAGTAGCACTAAAATCTGAACCCCTGTGACTAGCACTTGCTCTAGAACCTGCTGGAAAGCACTAGGAAGCCTGAAACAGATGCAAGCACTCAGCTCTCCTTGTCAGTAAGGAGAAATTAATCATAGGCACTAAACAGCCTATAATTGCAAAGTACCTTGCAAAGGTAAGGGAAAACAGCTCTTAAACTTTACATAAAAGCACCTAAACAGGCATGTCCAAGGGTCAGCTTCCAGTGATTTCTCCTGTCCACCTGGTGAATCTGGGCATACAGCGGCAATGCGGCAACTACCTCATGTGCACAGACAATCCTCTCCTCCTACCACCCAACACTACAACCTGTGAGAGATGCACTTACATAGCCAAACTGGAAGCAAAGCTCTCTCCGGCCAAGATTGTGCTAGACAGTCAAGAGGAGAAGGTTAACACCTGCATCACACCTCAAGCAACTCATAGCCCTTCAAAACCCACACCATCAACACCCACACATAGCAACACTAAACCCACATATGTGGAGGCCCTTAACATTAACCTGCCCAAGCAACAAGGACCTCCGAAGCGAAACGCAAACAAACACCAGTCACAACCAAAGTGACACATAGCTCACAACACCAGTGTGCCACCCAACAACAGCCCCTAAGGCAAGACAATGTACCCAACACTTTAGTCATTGTTGACTCTATAGTCAGGCACACTGATGTCCCACTCACCAGACTGAACAAGAGAAAATTACAGTCAGCTGCCTGTCGGGTGCCAGGATCCGCCACATAACGCATGCACTCAAGTCACTCCACAACAAGTACAAATACGACTCTGTCATTGTCCATGCTGGAGTGAATGACTTGAGACGTACCTCCCTGGACTACACGAAAAGAGATATGGAAGAGCTCTTGGATCATGTGACGCAGGCAGGTATGACCCTAGCCCTGAGTAGCATCCAGCCTTCACCCAGAATGATACCACAGTATAAGGACTAAATGATTGACTTCAACAATTGGCTAAGCTTCTGGTGTCATTCAAATGGGATCCATTTTTTGTCTGCCTGGGAAGACATGATCGACAAACCACGATGCTTTGCCAGAGATGGTCTGCACCTGTCACCCCTGGGATTCAGGTTACTGGCTAAAGCTCTTGCCACCCCTATAGTGCCTTTTTTAAGCAAAGTTCAAAGGATAAAACCACCACCGTAACAGATAGAAGCAGGCAAAATCTGAAGGTAATGCTACTCAATGGTAGAAGTCTAAACCTCAAAATGCACTCTCTCGAGGCACTCCTAAAAATGGAGAACATCGATATCGGTGCAGTAACTGAGACCTGGTTCAAGGCTCCAGACAGCACCCCTGCAATACCAGGCTACAATTCTTACCACACTTTTCGGCCACAAAACCAGGACCGAAACACTAAAGGTGGAGGAGTGTCCATATTCACCAAGGATATTCACACCTCCAGGCTAGTTGCCCAACACAATGCATCTGAAATTCTCCAGGTGCAACTAACACTAGGTAAGACTGCAATCCAAATTGTAGCTTGCTACAGATCCCCAACCATGCCCCAAGATTCTCACTACACCTTTCTAAACATACTGGAAAATATTAAGATGCAACCAAACACCCTAATACTGGGTGATTTCAACTACCCTACCATTAATTGAGAAAACTACTCAGGTACCAACTCCTTTTCCCAACGGTTCTTGGAATTCATAAATTCCAATGCCCTGGATCAACTAATCCATTGTCCCACCAGGGGCTCCAATATCCTAGACCTGGTCATTACCAACATGGGAGATAGATGCTCCAGACCAGTGGTCACCCACTCATTGGTCAGGTCTGACCATAAGCAAGTCACCCTTGACATCCACATCCCACCCCCACCCCCCAGTAAGGAAACCTCATTAAAAAACTTCTCCAAAGCCAACTTCAAGCTACTGAAGTCAGAAGTGACAAACTTCACAACACCCATGCAGATGAGATCTGGAAGTTTGACTGCAGAATCCAACACTAAGGCACTGTACGAGCACATCCACTCGTGCATGAATCATGCCATCCCAAATAGATCCAAGATGCTCTTCTCCAAAAAAAGGAAGCCAATCTGGTGGTCCCCTGCTATAAACAAACTATACAACAGAAGGAAGAAACTGTTGCAAAAAAGAGGAAAATCCCAGGATGCAAAAAACTCCCTCACCAGCCTCAGTAAGAAGCTGAGATCCCTCATAAAATCCTCAAAAGCTAGTTACGAAAATAAAATTGCCAAAGATTCCAAAGACAACCACAAGGCATTCTATAGTTATGTCAAGAATCTAAATGACAATGCTCAGATCTGCCCTGAGTTACAACAGAATGGCATTAAATATACTGATCCCAAGGATATTGCCAGTATCCTGGCAGATCGATTTAGTGACAACTTCACCCCCCCTCACCCCCTAAAGGGCCCATCTCAATACCAAAAGATTGCCAAATTCCGATAATCACGGCCACACAGGTAGAAACCGCACTCTCCAAAGCTAAGAATACAGCATCCATGGGACCAGATGACATCTTAGGCTGTGTACTACATGAACTACAAAATGAATTGGCACCTCACCTAAGTGTCATGTTTAATCATAGCCTCATCTCAGGCTTCATGCCCACTGAGTGGCGCACAGCTACAGTTATCCCGCTCCACAAGGGAGGATCCACCTTGGATCCCGGGAACTACGGTCCCATCAGTCTGACAAGCCTGATTTGCAAGGGTATGGAATGCATTATCATGGAACTTATAAACAAAGACATTGGCAACCTTCAAACACTGGACCCCACCCAGTTTGGTTTTGTGAAGGGCCGATCTTGTTTCCTGAATCTGATTGACTTCTTCGAATCAGTCTGCAGAGCTGTGGACGAGGGTAAGGCAGTCCACACAGCCTATCTGGACCTCGCCAAGGCCTTTGACACCATCCCCCACTCTGGTATACTAGATAAACTTACTAAGCTAGGCATAAATCCCTACGTCACTCGATGGGTTGCTAACTGGCTTACTGACAGAACCCAGACAGTAAAAGTAGCCGACTCCAATTCCAGCTCCAGACAAGTGACAAGTGGAGTACCTCAGGGTTCAGTCCTGGGACCACTCTTGTTTGGCATCTACTTCTCTGAAGTACAGGCCAACACTAAGGGACTCTGGCTAACAAAGTTTGCAGATGACTGCAAACTGGGAGCCATTATTGAATCCCCAAATGATGTGGATATTCTACAAAAGGGCCTCACAGAAACAGATGCCTGGTGCCAGAGCCATGGGCTCAAGCTTAATGCCAAGAAATGTATAGTTATCCCCTTTGGAAAAATACATGTACCCATGAATTACCACATAGGTGGCAGGACACTAAACATCCAAAGTGTGATGAGAGACTTAGGGACACAGGTGAACAGTGGTCTCACTTTCGATAACCACATTGCCACAACAGTCAGGAAATCCTTATATGTGGCACACCTCATCACTAAGGGCTTTTCATCCAGAAAAAAGGAGGTCATTGTCCCACTGTACTCATCCCTCATTAGACCCATTATAGAGTATAATGCCCCGTTTGGTATGTACCTCACAAGACATCTGCAACAGCTGGAAAGGCCACAGAAATACCTCAATAAAAGAATCACAGGCCTAAAGCAGATGCCATGTACTGACCATCTAAAAAAACTCCAGCTATACTCTGTGGCATATCGTCTACTCAGAGGCGATCTCTGCTTAACATACAAGGCCATGTCAAACCCTGAGCTGTTGGACATGCTCCACTTAAAGAAATCCCAATCCCTCAGGGCCACACGCTCCAGGGATCTAAACCTTGTCATCACAATGAACAAAACATGCTGGAGGGATAGGTTCCTGACCCAGAGACTCCCCATACTCTGGAATAGACTGCCCATACATATCAAGCAGAGCAACTCATTGGCCCTCTTCAAAAGAAACCTTGATGATTGGATGGGAGATAGGAAATTCACCCCGGGGATCATGTCAGTCACCCTGCTAGACAGGGGCCTGGAGAAGTAAATATTGTGGGAAGAAATATCCAGGGAATTGTTATGGCTAGGCTTGCATAGGCCCTAGGGCCGATAGCCTAGTACCAACCTATGAACCTATGAGATATAAGTGAATAAATGAAATGAGTGGTAAAAGAGAGTTAAGAGAGGAATTGGTAGAAAATGGCATGGGTGAAGACAGAGTGATAGTTGACAAAAGAGTTCACAAGAGCACTTGAAAAGAAGGAATAAAGCAGAGATGTTAATACTTATCCAGGAGATGTGCAACTACAGAGCCAGGATGTGGAGAGATGTTTTTTCACATGTGTTTTGTATGTCTGTTGGGTTTAAAGAAGTCTGAGAGCATGTGGGTGGGCATTCCGGAGGGTAGCTACAGAGTTTGATTATAAGGAGGCTCCCAATGCATTTTGGGCTTTAGTGACAGAGAGGAGGAGTTTGGCTTTACAGCGAAGAGCTTTGGTAGGGCGGTAGTGTTGAAGAATGTTTTTTACTGCTGTATACTTATGAGGGTAAAATATTAGAGTATGAGCTAGTAGTATCTGACTATAGTGGAGGTGAAGTGGGAGTTCAGTACAATTTAGATGTTTAAGAGCAGAACAGTGATGAGTTCCAAGGGGGCGATTAGCAGCAAAGTGCGCTATTTTATTGTAGCATTGTTCCAGCTTGGTTTGTGTGGAAGTTTGTAGGCTAATAAAGAGTAGGAAGGCATATTGTAGTGTAGGAAGGAGGTAGGCTTTACCTGTGGCTTCTCCACTTCTGTATGTTAGGTAGAGTTTTGTTCTGTATAAGAGGCCTAGCTTTTTTTCTAAATCAGTTTGGAAGTGTAGGGCAAATTTCATGTTGTCGTCAATGGTGACTCCTAAGAGTTTGGTGTTGGAGGCCTTTTCAGTTAGATTGTTTTTTTAATTAAGTGATTTTGACAAAAGTTTTGTTTTGGGAGAATGTTTTAGGGGTTAAAAATTAGCAGTTTTTTGAGGGAGTATAAGTATTTACATACCATACTACACTTTTAAAGATTAGCTTGTAGTTTTGCATTGTTGCCCTTATCAAGGATGGTAAGGGCTGCTCCTTCAAGCCAGTATTTTTATAAGGACTAGGGAGATGTGTACAATTTATGACTGCTATTTTACCAAAGCTTTTTGTTGGATGCTTCACTAGAGCTAAAGAGTGCAGATAAAAAAGTCAGTTTTTTCTGTCAATGCATGCCTGTAGCAATTTTATATTGCTGTCCAGAGTTAAACAAGAAATGAGAAGGCTTTGGGTGCATAATAACAAAAGTGAAGACTTAAAGTTGTGAAATAAGTAATATGCTAAACAACTGTATAAGAAAGATTACATTTTAGAAGGAAGAAATGGAAAGGAGTGTTTAGCAATTATACGAAAATACAATACACGTATATGACGGGAAGGGTAGCTTTAAAGAAGAGGAAAGAAAGAAAAAATTCCCGTATTGCTGTTTGCTAGAACACTGGCTCTATGTGTAAGGTTTCTGCCTCACAGGTCCAGGGTCTTGGCTTCATTTTTGAACTCCATTTGCTGCCTATGTAGAGTTTTCATGTTCTCCATAATCTTGCATGACTTCTGACCAAGTACTTCAGTCCCTGCCACCATCTCTTAAACACAGGCTCATTAACTGGATGCTCTAAATTTATACACACACCTCTCTGTCTCTCTCTCTCTCTCTATATATATATATATATATATATATATATATATATATATATATATATATAGTGTATTCTGTGTGTTTGTGACTTGGTTTTATTAAAACCCTGTGAAGTTTTAGTTAACAAATTAAAATTTAAAATCTGATTTTATCTGTTATCTCATTTATGAAGAAAAAGGAACAGGATCGGGTTCATAGGAAGGACGATGCAGCTGTGAGACTGCATTCCTATCATGGGGAGAAGGTGTGAGATCTAGCACCACTTACATGAACAGCGGTGGTGCTGTTGGTATAATTCAAGAGCTGATGAAATCTGGACTCTTGTGACCAATAGAAAATAAAGAAGCAGACATCCTGATCTAGAGGTGTGGTAACACAAGGCATCACAAACTGCACATCTCCTTTATCAGGTCAGAGTCTTTAAAAGCTGCTGGTAAATGAAGGATCCCAGTTCTCTTCCATATCTTCCTACTGATTTCTCTCTCTCTCTGCAGTGCTAACAGGCAAGTCACCATTATGTTTTACCTGCCAAGGAGTTGTCAGACCCATTTGGTGAAGGAGCATCTCTTGTGAGCTCAGGCAAGGAAAAGTACAGGAACTGGATACAGCAGAACGGTTCAAACAGACTATCTTGATGCTTTTGTAAGCTTGATTTGCTCTTAAATGTATTTTTTGATTTACAGCCATTTTGTTTTAATGATGTTTCACTTTTTGGTTCAAATAACAGTTGTAAATAGTAACCTCCCCTTCTAACCCAGGTCTTCATTTTTCTCTTTACTAGTCTCCATTCCCTGCACACTCTCTTTCTATTCTATTCTACATTCAGATTTTAGGCTAACAAATGATGTAATGTGATCCTATCTCGCCTACATTCTCTACAGATGGGTTTGGAGCCGATCCTCGGCTCCGACTCTGCCGCTATACAATAGAACGCAGTCTCTTATTGGCTGAGTTACCTTGTATCCCAGGATGCACCACTACTGCTTCCCCAGATCTCGTTTGCCACTTCTGAAGCATAGACGTGGTCTCGGACTTGGCTGAGCTAAGTGCCTCTTAGTCAGATTTTTTCTGTCTAGTTTTGTGCTAAAACTTACCCAAAAGCTGTTTAACAGCTACTTATTGTTGTGTGACTGTGTATTTACATTTTTTTTGTGGTAAAATTGTATTTTTTGTGGTACTTAAGTGATCCCGTTTAAGTTAGACGGGCCTTGCCCTATCCTAGGCGTTTTAGTTAGAGTCTAGGCTGTCCTTGTGTAGTTTTTGTAGTTTAGTGCGTTTGTAGTTAGATAGCCATGTCGAAGGAACATAGACCATCAGGTTTTAAGAAATGTTCAAAATGTAATTATAAAATGTCCATTACGGATGACCATTCATTGTGTGTCTACTGTCTGGGCCCGAAGCACCTCCAAGAATCCTGTAGCATTTGCCACGCTTTTTCCTCTCGCGTCCTCCAAGAGAGGAAAAATAAGTTAATTTTGAAAGGGCTTATTACCCCTTCCTTTGAGGAAGCCCTATCTTCTTCTTCTTCCCCTTCGAGGAAGAAAAAGTCTTCGGCTCCGACCAGCCCGTCGGATCCAGCAGCTAAAAAGTCGTGGCAGGCTTCTCCGTCGGCTCCACGGACTTCGGAGCCGAGGGCGGAACGGTCTGCCTCGATGTCTCCAGCCTCGACTCCTCTGGCTTCGGAGTCGAGAGCTCGGGCGTCGAGGCGAGTCATCTCCATCGGCTCCACTGCCTTGAGTCGATGGAGGTTGCCCGCTCAGACTCTTCCCCTTGTGCGAAGTCCACATCGGCTCCGAGGGAAATTGCAGTGGTAGTGGAATCTCCCTCGGCGCCGATACTTCTCGAACCCATACGGTCCCCCAGTCTTTCGGAGCCGGCGGAGAAGTCGACTCGGACCCGGTCGGTCTCTTCTCGGTCGTCGAGGATGTCTGATTCGGATTTAGACAGGGTGCTTCAAAGGCTTTTTCAGTCTCCGGTCTTTGCAAAATTGATCTCGGCTCCAGCCCAGTCGGCTCCGGAGCCGATTTCCCATCCTGTTATCTCGGTTCCTCCTCCAACAGCTTCGGCGCCATTGGAGTCAGTGTTGGTGGAGCCGGTGGAGGTTGTCGGGTCGGTTCCGACCCTAACTCCAACCCCGCCCTCTGGGTCGGGGTTCGGTACGCGGACCTCCTCTGTCGGCCCTGGGGGGGACGCTTCAGGACCGATCCTTTCGGTTCCGAGCCTCCCTCTCAGTGCGTTGGCTGCGGGAGTTCCGACTGCTGTTGTGGCCTCGGGGGTTGAACCATCCCAGGACTCTGGGGGTCCCGCCTTCGAGGCCATGAGGAGTGCCTTGGCCAAATCCACTCTGGCCACTTCTACCATCTCACCACCACCTTCCCTTGGCACGGAGACTGGCTCCTTTGCAATCCCCCTGTCTCACGACAGCGGAGCCCTTGGGCCTGAGGTTACCCCCATTGGGGGTTCCCTTCTTCCTGGAGGTCCCTCCGAAATGCTTTCGGAGGAACCTCCGAGGAAGAAACAGTGTAAGAGGAAGCACATCGACTCCCCTGATGAGTCTCTCACCTCGGATACCGACCTCGATGATGCGGAAGGGTCCCCCAAGTCGTCCTCGGATGATGTATCCTTTGCGGACATCTTGGAGATCCTTAAGCAATGAGGCGACTGGCAGTCCAAACCCCCTTCTGCTGAGGAGTCAGTTTTCCTCAAGGCCTTCGGGGCTCAGCCCTCCGCCTCCTGGGTGTCTCCGCCTTTCGATGAGCTTCTGGATTTGATCTCTCGAAGGGCATGGGAACACCCGGATTCTGTTGAACCGGTGCCAGCTCGCCCCAATAAATTCCTTTCGGCTCCCCCTGATAAGGACTTTCTTTCGAAAGGTGTGGCTGTAGATGCCATGGTGGTGGCATCTGCCACCCAGCAAGATGTGGCAGAGGCTTCAACGTCCATCCATCCTCCTAATAAGGAGTCTAGGAGCATGGATCGGTACGGGAAGCGTACCCTTTCTTCAGCGACCTTTACATTAAGGTCTCTGAACTACTTGACGCATTTCACGAGACTGCAGAGGGATCTGGTCAAGGAGCTTTCGGATACCCTCTCTGGTAACTTACCTGAGCAGTTGGCCCAGACGGTTAACTCCCAGTTGGCTACCCTGTCCTCGTTATCCAACTCTTCCATGAGGCTCATTTCTTATGCAGCCGAAGGAGCGAGCAGAGCGGCGGGAACAGGTGTTGCTCTACGGAGACAAGCCTGGCTATGCCTGTGTCACTTTGCGGAGGCCTTTAAGTCTTCCTTTGCCGACGCCCCCTTTGATGGGTCCTCACTGTTTGGACCCAAGGTAAAGGACACTTTGACTCGCTGCGAACAGGAGGGTAAGACTTTAACTGCCGTAGGGGCCCGGTTTTCCACTCCCTTCAGACCTTATCCCAAGACTCGAAGAGGAGGGAAAATGTGGTTCCGTAAGTCTCAAAAGCCTTACTCGTCGCAGCAGAGCGATTCCCCTTCTAGAGGCAGAGGAGGGGGACATTTTTCAGGGAGACGCTGTCCCAGAGGCGGCAGAGGCCCCCACAACACTGGAGACCGCGAGTCCTTTCGTGGCTCCTCCTCCTTCCAGCATCCCTGAAGGAGTACCCGACTGTGCAGCTCCGGAGCCAGTCGGGGGTCGTTTTTCGAGACACCTAAAGGCCTGGGAAAATATCACTCAGGACCAATGGGTGCTCCGAATCATCACCGGAGGTTACACCATTCCCTTCTCTCAACCCCCCCCACCATCCCAAAGAATCCCGGACCCACCACCCAGTCAACAGGATCATGCAGCCAGCGAAATATCGAAGCTGCTTCAAAAAGGAGTCATCCAACCTGTCCCCGCAGATCAGGCCAGATCAGGGACTTACTCAAGATTCTTTTTGGTACCAAAAAAGACCGGGGACTTGAGGCCCATTTTGGATCTCAGCAAGTTAAACCAATTAGTGAAAAAGTCCAAATTCCGGATGGTCACCTTGCAATCCATTCTCCCGCTTTTGGAGAAAGGTGTTTGGATGTGCTCCATAGATCTCAAAGACGCCTATTATCACATTCTGATAGATCAGGCGTCGAGGAGACACTTGTGCTTCAGCCTAGGAGACAGTCATTTCCAGTTCCGAGCACTGCCCTTTGGTCTCACCACAGCCCCCAGGGTGTTCACCAAATGTTTGGCGGTGGTGACTGCTCACCTGAGAAGTCTAGGATTCCAGGTGTTTCCATACCTAGACGACTGGCTCCTAACTGCCACCTCCAGGCATTTACTCTTGAAAACTCTAGCAGCCACTATCTCTCTAGGCAACTCCTTAGGAATCACCTTCAATTGGACAAAATCTGTATTGCTGCCATCTCAGCGTATTCTGTTTATTGGTGCAGAAATAGACTCAAGGCAGATGCGAGTCTATCTTCCTGCGGAAAGGATAGCAACGCTGCAGTCTCAGGTTCGGCATTACTCCTCAGGCGTCGTGCTCCAGCGAGAATGGTCCTGCAGCTGTTGGGTTCCATGTCAGCCACCATTCTTCTGGTCCCCTTGGCAAGGTTGCATATGAGGATACTCCAGTGGCTCCTATCAGTCCAGTGGCCTTATCAAGACCTTCCCCTCAGTCACCACATATTGATCACAGAGACGTGCAAACAGGATCTTCGTTGGTGGCTTCTTTCCTCCAACCTGAATCTAGGGCGACCCTTGTTCCCCATTCCCTCGGCCACGTTGACTACGGATGCCTCCCAGACAGGGTGGGGGGGACATTATCTGGACAGGTCGGTCCAAGGCACGTGGCACACCAACGAGAGTCTTCTCCACATCAATATCCTGGAAATGAGGGCGGTGCTTTTAACGTTGCAAGCACTGCACGATCACCTCCCCCAGGGCGATTGCCATTCAGTCCGACAACATGTCGGTAGTCTGGTACTTAAACAAGCAAGGAGGGACCAGGTCTTACCCCTTTGCAGAGAGGCCATGAAGGTATGGGATTGGGCGATTGCTACCAAACGTTTCCTAGTGGCAACACACATTCCGGGGAGATCCAACGTGATAGCCGACAGACTGAGCAGAACTATTCTCTCCCCTCATGAGTGGTCCTTGAACGACAGAGTGGTAGCACAGATTTTCACGAGATGGGGAGCTCCTTGTTGCGATCTCTTCGCAACTCTCCTCAATGCGAAATGCCAGCAGTTCTTCTCTCTCACCCCAGTTCCGGGGGAGATCCCCAAGGATGCTCTAGTCCAAGTTTGGCCCCCCGGTCTGCTATACGCTTTTCCACCGGTTCCCCTTCTCCCCAAGGTGATTCAGAAGGCGATTCGCTTGGGAAGCAAAATGATTCTAATCGCCCCATACAGGCCTCGTCAAGTCTGGTTCCCCTTTCTTCACAAATATGCATTGGAGGGTCCCTGGTTCCTGGACCAAGTTCCGGACCTCTTGACGCATCAGTCAGGACAGCTCCATCAGTCCCTCCATTCATTGAAGTTAGCAGCTTGGCTACTCCTCTTCCGACCATAGTTAGGAGCCATTCTTTCGACCCTGAAGTCATGCATATTTTGTCCTCGGCCCACAAGACTTCTACTAAAAGATGTATAGCAATCACTGTAAGCGGTTTGCTATTTGGGCCCAACACCGAGGATTAGACTCTATGACAGCCTCGGTGTCAGAGGTACTGAAGTTTTAGCTTCCCTGTTCAACCAAGGTTGTTCGAGTCTACCATCAAAGTTCAATTGGCTGCTATTTCCAATTTTCACGAGGCGTAGAACCACCTTTAATGAGCAACAAGTTGTGCAAAGCTTTTATTAAAGGAGCTTGGCTTCTCGGCCTATATCTCATCCTGCACCACCGTGGGACCTTAACGTGGTGTTAGGTGCATTAACCTCATCTCTCTTTGAGCCGGCAGCAACCTGTGACTTAAAATTTCTTTCTTGGAAGACTGCTCTTCTAGTTGCTATTACATCAGCCAGGCGAGTTTCAGAACTTCAAGCCCTATGTGTCAAACCACCATACCTGGTATTTCACAAGGATAGAGTATCTCTTAGACCAAACCCATCCTTTATACCAAAGGTTTGTTCTAACTTTTATTTGCAACAATCACTGGAATTACCGGTCTTTTTCCCTAAGTATTCAAACAGAGCTGAATATACCTTTCACAGCTTAGACGTGCACAGGCAATTACGTTTCTATTTGTATAGGACACACCAAGCACGAAAATCAGATCAACTGTTTGTGTCTTTTTCGGATAGTAAATTAGGCAAAGCCGTCACAAAAGTCACTATTGCCAAGTGGATCAGAGACTGTATCAGTCATATTTATCTCATTTCAAATAAGGAGCTTATAGTTCCAGTGAAAGCTCATTCTACCAGGGCTATGGCCACTTCGGCAGCCTTTTATTCCAAGCTCTCTATTAGTGACATTTGTGCGGCTGCTACGGGGTCTTCTCTACACACCTTTATTTGTCACTACAAATTGGATGTGGCATCTAGGGGTCGAGCTTCCTTCGGTTCCACGGTTCTCAGGAGCGTTTTCCAGTGAGCCACCCAGGAATTAGGTGCTAGGGACGCTGTCCCATCTGTAGAGAATGTAGGCAAGATAGGATCACATTACATCTTTTAGTTATGTACTTACCATAACTTTAGATGTATGGGATCCATCTCGCCTACATTCCTAATAACCCACCCTCCTTCCCCCTGCCTCGTAGACCAGAAGAGACCGGACGATCCGAATTCAACTTCTTCCTCTCTTGAAACACCTGGGAATGTTATAACAATAGTCTATGTGTGTGTGCATGTGTGCGGACAAACAAGATCTGGGGAAGCAGTAGTGGTGCATCCTGGGATACGAGGTAACTCAGCCAATAAGAGACTGCGTTCTATTGTATAGCGGCCGAGTCGGAGCCGAGGATCGGCTCCGAACCCATCTGTAGAGAATGTAGGCGAGATGGATCCCATACATCTAAAGTTATGGTAAGTACATAACTAAAAGTTATTTTCAACTTCTTGGCAGGATACTTCATTGTATTCATCTGTTTCTGTAACACTGCCTGTAACATATTTATTCTTCTTTTATAATGCTTATTCTTATTTTTTGTTTTGTTGTATTTTTAACTCAGGCTGAGCCTCAGTCTTCTACCTGGTAAACAAACAGATAAAGATAATACTGACTGGAAGCCTGCAAGTTGTTTTTCACATGTCAATGGGGAATAAATACAAGGAAAGAACAGATAGCAGTTAGTGTAAGTGGGGGGTAACATGCACTTTAGCATGGGTAACTTAGTTTTATAATGGGTAATGTCTGTGAGCACAGCCATCAATTTAGGGAAAAAAAATCTATCTGGAGGGGGTAAATTTCATTTTTGTAAACATACATTATTGTATATATTTGTTATAAGTTAAACAAGGATGAGGATGTTTTAACTGAACTATCAAATGGAGATGAGAAGCAGCAACTGCATAAGAGATCAGTCAGCCAAACATTAAAGTTGGAATAAACATTAAAAAGAACTGGCATGTATAATAGGTGGGAGTAAAGGCTACTCCGCGTACACCATTCATGGAATGTAAATGGCTTTCCAAGTATAGACAAAAAGTAAAAAGTATTGAATATTATTAAGAAATGTAGGGTTCAAATAATTACTCAGGAGACATATTTGGGTAGAGATGAGAATGTGTATATGACAAAAAAAGGATTTCAAGATGGGCATTCAGAAGATTATTATGGAAAAAGGAAAAGTGAAGTAATACTGATTCCTAGGGGGACTCTAATAGTAATACAAGAGGGAAAAATGATATTCATGGCAGATTTGTGGCAGGAAGGAGTCATAGCAGGGAAAAGGCTTATGCTGGCATGTAGTTACAGTTCCTCTAAAGCTGTTATTAGTCTACTCTTTCCCCTTTGTTGTTTGCATTATACTTAGAACCATTGTCAAGAAAATAACTGACTCAGAAATGTAATTGGTATGGTAGCCAAAAGCTGACTCTATTTGCAGATAATATTATTTTACATCTGATAAAACCAGAAAAGGATATTTCAGTGTTGTGGAACATCTTGAGGCAGTTTCAAAGCTTTTCAGGTTACAAAATTAATAAAGCTAAAACAAAGGCTATAGCTATAAACTATGTATCCACACTTGAATTGATTCAACAATCCCTATATTTGTGCGGATGTAATAAAATTAAGTATTTTGGAGTATGCATTAAAAAGGATTATGTTATGGCAGCTAGGGAAAAGATTAAACAAAAGACAGTATAAACTCTGAGAAACTGGAAGATTTTGTTTATGGGTGAAGATAGCAAATGCTAGTAGTAAAAACAGTTGTAGTCCCTTTAGTTTTATACATAGGTGAGGCATATTTTTTTATGAACCGAAGGAGAAGTTTTGGATAGTAATTAATAAAGATTTGAAGGATTTTATCTAGGAAGGGAAGAGGGCACGGCTAAAGTTTAATACCCTGGTCCTTCTAATAGAATAAGGTGGTTTAGGATTAGTTGATTTGAAGGGATATTTTAGAGCTAAACAAGTAAAGCTCATAAACATAACACAAGCAAAAAGCTATAATTCAAAGTGAAAATGGATGACAATGAAGTGGGGGGAATTCGAAATAAGAAGAGAGTGGGGTTTTAGATGTAAGTCCTTAAGGAGAATAACAACCATGCAGAATATTATATTCATAAAGCAGCAGAAAGTATTCTAATAACTAAGTCAACACAAGAATGGTGAAAGGATATTCTGCTGACAGGGATGATTGCAATTAGGGTACAGAGAATAGCAAGAGGAGGCTAGAATTTACTGAAGAAAACTTGCAAAGGAACCAAGATATCTGGGGCAAATAAATAGAGAGGGAAATGTATTACAATGTGAAGAGACCAGATACTTTTGTACCCCAAGTAGACTGTAAAGAATTTTTCATCAGGTAGATGGCAAATGTTGGAGGAGTGATAGGGAAGAAATAGGTAACTGGGAACGTGTTTTGGGACTATAATAAGTTGGCAGACTTTAAAATTCCCTATGGAGTACTCTGTCAGGAATACTGGGCGAGCAAATGAATGTAACTAAGGAAATTATTTTTTGAGCTGGGATACAGGATCTGAATTGCCTAGACATAGTAAGGCATTGCTAAGTTTAATTCTGGTGGCTGCCAAAAAAGCAATTACTAGTAAAATGCAAATCAAAATCTTAACCAACTATACTTGAGGTAGTAAATATTGCAACAGAGATAAAAAAACAGGAAGTGGGATCTTTAAAAAAAACAGCAGGAGAAAACTACATAGAAAAAAATGAAAGTTGGAACAATACATGCAGAAACATGTTTTGGACGAGAAATGAGGTTTAAGAGAAGGCAGGAACTGAATACTTCATGTGTTGTTGCTTAGACTATAGGCTATATAACAGTATATTTATTTATTTTATTTATTTTCAGTTTGTTAACCGGGAAAGTCCATTGGGCCAAAATGAGCCCGTTTTCAATGGAAGCCAGGGGAGAAAAGCTCCATATACAGTTATTACAAAGCTAATATCAACAAAGATAACAAGTACAATGCAATTTTCAAAAACTACTAAAACCAAGTTTTATACAAAACAGACTAATAACATTTGAGCAGGGGTTTGTAACAAAGCATTGAATGAAATTAAAACATAATTATTTTGGAGTACATAAGTATAATTTGGAGTGCAGGCACTTATGCCCTCAAAATTTCATGAGGTGAGAGGGAGGCAGAATTAGAGGAGAGCACAACAGTGAGAGGTGAATAGGGTGAGTTATGAGAGAGGAAAAAAGGGGGGGTGGTAATGAAATGAAGGGAGTCACTAGGGTGAGTTATGAGAAAGGAAAAAAGGGAGCGGGAGTGGAAATGAAATGAAGGGAGTTACTAGGGTGAGTTATGAGAAAGGGAGAGGGAGTGGAAATGAAATGAAGGGAGAGAGGGAGTGGAAATGAAATGAAGGGAGTTACTAGGGTGAGTTATGAGAATGGGAGTGGGAGTGGAAATTAAATGAAGGGAGTCACTAGGGTGAGTTATGAGAAAGTAAAAAAGGGGGGAGTGGAAATGAAATGAAGGGAGTCACTAGGATGAGTTATGAGAAAGTAAAAAAGGGGGGAGTGGAAATGAAATGAAGGGAGTCACTAGGGTGAGTTATGAGAAAGTAAAAAAGGGGGGAGTGGAAATGACATGAAGGGAGTCACTAGGGTGAGTTATGAGAAAGGAAAAAGGGAGAGGGAGTGGGAATGAAATGAAGGCAGTCACTAGGGTGAGTTATGAGAAAGGAAAAAGGGAGAGGGAGTGGAAATGACATGAAGGGAGTCAGTAGGGTGAGTTATGAGTAAGGAAAAAGGGAGAGGGAGTGGAAATGGCCTGAAGGGAGTCACTAGGGTGAGTTATGAGTAAGGAAAAAGGGAGAGGGAGTGGAAATGACATGAAGGGAGTCACTAGGCTGAGTTATGAGAAAGGAGGAAAGGGAGAGGAAGTAGAAATTAAATTAAGGGAGTCACTAGGGTGAGTTATGAGAAAGGAAAAAGGGAGAGGGAGTGGAAATGAAATGAAGGGAGTCACTAGGGTGAGTTATGAGAAAGGAAAAAGGGAGTGGGAATGAAATGAAGGGAGTCACTAGGGTGAGTTGTAAGAAAGGAAAAAAGGGGGGAGTGGAAATGAAATGAAGGGAGTCACTAGGATGAGTTATGAGAAAGTAAAAAAAGGGGGGGAGTGGAAATGAAATGAAGAGAGTCACTAGCATGAGTTATGAGAAAGGGGGAGTGGGAGTGGAAATGAAATGAAGGAAGTCACTAGGGTGAGTTATGAGAAAGGGAGAGGGAGTGGGAATGAAATGAAGGGAGTCACTAGGGTGAGTTATGAGAAAGGGAGAGGGAGTGGGAATGAAATGAAGGGAGTCACTAGGCTGAGTTATGAGAAAGGAGGAAAGGGAGAGGGAGTGGAAATGAAAGGAAGGGAGTCACTAGGGTGAGTTATGAGAAAGGAAAAAGGGAGAGGGAGTGGAAATGAAATGAAGGGAGTCACTAGGGTGAGTTATGAGAAAGGAGAAAAGGGAGAGGGGGGTGGAAATGAAATGAAGGGAAGTCACTAGGTTGAGTTGTGAGAAAGGAGGGAAAAAAAGGACGGGGAGCAGAAATTATATAGAGGGAGTCAGGTGGGGTGAGAGCATGAGCATTCCCAGGGAGAAGAAAGATAGGAATGGAGCATGGTCTTCAAGGTGGAGTGGTTTTGGGTGATTTGAATGTGGGGGGGGGATTCCACAGATGAGCAAGGGAGAAAGACAGGAGAAATTGCCCAGGTGCACCTAAGGGTTTGTACACATTGAGGAGATTCTGGTTACTGGACCTGAGTAGTCTGTCAGGATGATGCAAGGTGAGTATGGAGGAGAGGGAAGGGCAGTTAGAGGGTTTGAAATTGAGTTTGTGAGCAGTTAACAGTTGAATGTAAGAGAGATAGTGGGGGAGTTCCAGCCAGTTCAAGGAGTGGAGTGCATCACACTGGTAGGAGTGAAAGAATAATAGTAACATGATTATTAGTTTGAATACAAAAGCTGCAAAAATTATATGAAATATAAAGGGTTAGTTTAGAAATAGTACAAAATGCTGAAAAATAAGAAGTAGTAAGTGTGCTGGCATAGCTTAATTAGATGTTGGCATCCATGTAAAGGAGTATGTTACTGAGAAACAAAGTCTGTGAAAATAACTGCGCAGATGGCAGCTGGAAGGACATCAATGATGTAAGGAGATGTAACATCAAGTTTCAGATAGTGCTGCAACACCACATTTCAGATAATGCAAGACTGAGTTTCCATGGATCATCAAACTACAAAGAACCAAGGACAAGGGAAACTGTTATACAAAAAAAAGAAATGTTATACAGCAGACTTTGATAAAAATATCAGACTTTTTGGTATAAATATGAGTGTGTATAAACAAGCTTTGGGAATTTGCCATAGAGAGCTGATAGCATCTGTGTTGCATGCTTGTAGATCCGAAAGGAGAATGTAACAGTAAAGCATATTAACTGAAGCAGTGTCTCTGTGTATTTATTGTACTCAGTACAATAAGACTAGTAAATTACAATAAATAGTTAAATAAACTGTGGTATGCATGCATGTCAATGCAAGTAACAGCAAGAAACCAACTGACACGTATGTATATAGGTTATGATTTTTTTTTTTTTTTAACCATTGATGTATTAAGGCTCGATCATAGCTTAATATTTGTGGTATTTGAATACTCTCTTTTTATTATTTCTGTTGTACTTATCAAAATAAATAAAATGTGTTTTGAAAAAAAAAAAAAGAAACCAACTGAAGGCAGTATATAATTCTTCAATGGCGAGCCACAGTTGACAGACTGAATGGTTTCTTATTGTGACAACTACAGCTTCTTTTTTATTTTATTCAGTTAGTACGTTCAGTTCCAGTGCAAGCGTTTGCCTCCTTCTGCACAGCATCCAGTAGTAGAACAGTACATCTCTGCAAGTTCCACAGGTCCTGTACATTCACACAGCTGAATCTGCCAGCTGTATTTGACTATATTTTGGGAGAATCAATGAGGGACTTTCTGTGTTTTCTCAACAGAAGATTTGGCCACCTTCCACACAGAAACTGGTAATTCTCTTTTTGTTTCTCATTCTACAGCACGGATGCCATAAACAAAATAACTGTGAAATGTAACACTACCTTTCAAGTAGACAGTAATAATAGTCCAGCACATGTATGGTCAGGATTTAAAGATTAGTATAAACAAAACAGTAGCACATGTAGTACTTTACTAGGTAAAGTTAATGTCAATGCTTTATATAAATGCATTACGTTTGACTGGTATCTTAAACAGCAACATCATTTGTATGACAGTAAATGTTTATTGTGCAAGTTATATGAAACTGCTTTCTGTGTATAATGTCATAAAAGTCATGGTAAACAACCAAATGCATTATGTCCTGTCACCACATGTAAAATGTTAATTTCAGAGTTACAATGTCAGTCAAGTTGGTTATTTAAAAAATCTTCTGTACATCTTGCTTGACAAAAATGGCATAAAACTACTGCACATTACAAAACAGTTAAGAACAGAGATGACGTTCATAGTGAACTGACAAAAAGATTTAATAAATTTCTAAGACACAGTCAGAGTGAGTTCAAAAAGTTCAGACAACATATGCAAACACTTTTTCAGAAGTGCATAAGAGCTTTAAAGTCAGCAGAACAGAATACTGACAAATATAATCTGGTTAGTAGAGTTAAAGCAACAGCAGTTAACTACGCTGATAAAAAA
Organism: Protopterus annectens; assembly: GCF_019279795.1. Classification (NCBI taxonomy): domain Eukaryota; kingdom Metazoa; phylum Chordata; order Ceratodontiformes; family Protopteridae; genus Protopterus; species Protopterus annectens. The sequence continues at coordinate 1,331,924,176 of NC_056737.1, forward strand.
TAATTTGTGACGTACTAGTCTACATTTAGAAAATGGTTAAGTGTACACAGCACAAACTTTCATTCAGTTAAAGCAAGGTACTTAAGTGGTGCTTTTCAACCCATTTCAAATAACAAAACAGTTCTAGGGCATAGAAATCAAATGAGAGTAGTTAAACACAGTAAAGACATGATGTCACAAGACTGACATGCATGTATTTTCTTTTCACCTAAAGTGCAGCAACACGCAGACAACAGCAAATGTAAATCATGTAAATATATTTGTTTTAAGCATGTTTTGGTTAAGTCAGTATCTCTTTTGTTTCTTACTATATTTTGTAATTGTATAATAGCACCAAAAATAGCCAGCAAAAACAGTATTCAAAAGCAATATTATGCATAGTTAAGCAAGTTAATGTTTATTACAACTGCATTCTAATATCAAGTTGCAAGTATATTAATGAATGACTGAAGGTACGAGTAAGTGCTAAAGGAGTTATGGGTTAAGCGTCTGGAATCTGCAGAAAGAAAAAAAAGTATGTGAGGTCAAATCTTTCCAGGCTGAAATGGGTAGTTACAAGGAATGTTGCATAACATAAAATGGTACTGGTACTGAAATTTATAAGGTCAAGGAAACAAGACTGGTTGCTAGGCCAAATGGCTTATGTTTTTCTAAAACATTATTGTTAAGTATTCACGTGCAGCATTAAGCAAAAAGAACAAAAGTCTGCAAGTAAATACTACACCGAGTACAGTTAGTACATGAGCTATGGTATGCAGTTAAAATAAATTATGCAGGTCCCTTTACAAAAAGGAAGGGTACAAATAGCTACTAGTAACAGTAAACATATTTTCAAAATGGGTAGAAGCAATTCCTACTACAACTTTGACAGTATAGGCAACAGCAAAATCAAAAAGCAAATGTGTAAGACCAAAATGTCACAGTCTAGGTAACAGCCAAAAGGGCAAGCATACATTCAATTCTCACAACATAAAGCAAATAAACAATACTGCAATAAAATAATGTATACTACAGGGGGAAGGGCATGCTTTCAATTTTACACTAACTGTGTAAACAGTACTGCAAAATGGACTCAAATAAAAGTGCAAAGTGGTAATACCAAAAATACATCTTAATGTTTCAAGTAATGTAATTAGCAGGCTTCAGTTTAATGCTAAGTTTAAAAACTGGACTGAGTGTACATTACAGCCATGTATATACAAATGCAAAAAAAAAATCTGTACAAGCAAGTGTATCCTGTACAGTATATAGTAAATAGTTTATCTATGTAAATAGAGTGACAAGTCAAAGCTTGACATTTGTTACATATGTGGTTTTTTTTTAAAAAAAAAAAAGACTGCAATGCCTTTGCAATAAAATACTCAAGCATTGTCAATAAATTACTGTATAGGACATCACTGTATAGAGTCACATTCAGATTCATCCAGTTCTAATAGTAATGGTTGTCATCATTGTGTTGACATTATAAAGCTGTGTTTACTTGCTGTATCAAAAGAAAACTAAAGGTTTTGTTTCCCAGTGTGTTTCTACTTAATAGCAATATAACTAATATAGACAGTTTTATATTTAAAATAAAACAGAGGGAATGTATACAGTGATAGATATGTTTAAAAATGTATAAATGCATGTGCACATCTATTTGCTAGTTAGATGCATATACACATCTGTTGCTATAATATATGCAGAAATAATATAGTTAAATACATGTATTTCTGTTTGGTAGCATACATATATTCTGGTACAGCTTGAGACAAGCTGAATGTTCAGTGTCTAAAACATGCTTCAAGGACTATAGATAAAAAAGCAGCTGCGAGACAAGGCACGCACCATTCAACACAGATCACCCTCCATGACCCAGGACTACCACTCCGCCTTTCTGGAGACACTGGAAAACATGAAGGTCCTACCGAACACTGCTATTGGGCGATTTCAATTACCCTACCATTAACTGGGAAAACTACTCAAGTACAAACTCCCAGGTCCAGCGCTTCCTGGAATTTATCAACACAAATGCCCTGGCTCAGCTGGTAAACTCCCCTATCAGAGGTGAAAACATATTGGACTTGGTCATCACCAACATGGGCGACAGGTGTTCCACACTGGAGGTCAACCCATCACTGGTTAGATCAGACCATAAACTAATCACTCCGGATGTCCACACCACACCACCACCTCCAACCAAGGAAACCACAGTGAAAAATTTTTCTATAGCCAACTTCACCTTACTTAAGACAAAGGTGGTAAGTTTCCCAGCCCCAACACTAAAGGATAACAGTGTCCAAGATACAGGAACCTTTACAAATGGACTCTATGAGCACCTACAAGGATGCATGGATCATTCCATCCCTAGCAAAACCAAGACTCACTCCCCTAAGAGAAGGAAATAGTCTGGTGGACCCCTGCCATAAACAGGCTATACAACAGAAGGAGGAAACTAGTTCAGAAAAAAAGCAAATCCCGAGAAGGAAAGACATCCCTGATCAGTATCAGTAAGAAACTAAGGTCCCTCATAAAATCCTCCAAGGATAAATTCAAAAGAAAAATAGCCAAGGATTCAAAAGATAACCACAAAGCCTTCTTTAGCTATGTCAAGAATCTAAGTGGCAACTTGCAGATATGCTCTGAGCTAGTGCAAAATAGCACAAAATATACTGAACCCACTGATATTGCCAACATCCTGGCAGATAGATTCAGTGCAAACGTCACCCCCCTCTTACCCCCAAAAGGGCCACAACAATACCGGAAAAGTGTAGTGTCCCAGAAATCACAGATGCACAGGTGAAAACAGCCCTTTCAAAAGCCAAAAGCACAGCGTCAATGGGGCCAGATGGTGTCCCAGGCTGCGTCTTGCATGAACTACAGAATGAACTAACCCCCCCACCTAAACACACTGTTCAACCTCAGCCTCTCCACAGGCTATGTGCCCATAGAATGGTGCATAGCAACGATTATTCCGCTCCACAAAGGAGGGGCCACAACTGACCCTGGTAACTATCGCCCCATAAGCCTAACTAGCCTGGTCTGTAAGGCTATGGAGCGCATCATCATGGAACTCATTAACAAAGACATTGGGAACCTCCAAACACTTGACCCGACCCAGTTCAGCTTTGTTAAGGGCAGATCATGCCTACTAAACCTGGTTGACTTCTTTAAGACAGTCACCAAGGTCATAGATGAGGGGAAGGTAGTTCACACAGCCTACCTTGACCTTGCTAAGGCTTTTGACACCATTCCCCACTCGGAAATTATAGAAACACTCACCAGCCTGAACATAAACCCCTACATCACGAGATGGGTTGCCAACTGGCTTACAAACAGAACTCACACGGTAAGAATAGCGGGGTCCAGATCCAACTCTAAACCAGTCACAAGTGGTGTCCCACAAGTCTCGGTCCTGGGACCCCTACTGTTCGTCATATAATTCTCAGAAGTACAGGCAAACACAGGAGGACTATGGCTAACCAAGTTCGCTGATGACTGCAAACTGAGAGCCATAATGGACTCACCGGCTGACACGGACATTCTCCAAAAGGGCCTTACTGAGACGGACATCTGGTGTCAAAGTCATGGTCTCAAGCTAAATGCCAAAAAATGCATAGTCATCCCGTTTGGGAAAAACAAAACACCCATGAATTACCACATAGGTGGCAGCCCCCTTAATACAGAAGAGGTAATAAGAGATCTGGGGACCCAGGTAGATAGTAATCTCTCCTTTGACAATCATATTGCCAAAGTAGTTAGGAAATCCTTCTATGTAGCCCATCTAATTACTAAAGGGTTCGCATCTAGAAATAAAGAGGTTATAGTGCCCCTCTACTCGTCACTCAGACCATTCATAGAGTACAATGCCCAGTTTGGGATGTACCTCACAAGACACTTCCAACAGCTGAAAAGACCACAAAAGTACCTCACCAAGAGGATTACTTGCCTCAAACATATGCCCTATGCAGCCTGACTGGAAAAATTCCAGCTGTACTCAGTGGCATATCGCTTACTCAGAGGTAATCTCTGCCTGACTTATAAAGCCATGTCCAACTCAGAATTGATGGACATGCTCCACCTAAAGAAATCCAAGTCACTGCAAGCCACTCACTCTAGTGAGCTAAACCTCACCACAACAATAAATAGAACATGCTGGAGGGATAGATTCCTGTCACAGAGACTCCCCATGCTTTGGAACAAAATTCCTAACTACATTAGGCAGAGCCCCTCACTAACACTCTTCAAGAGAAACCTTGATGAGTGGATGGGTAACAGAAAATACAACCCTGGGGATCACTTCATTGGCTCTTCTTGACAGAGGCTCAGTTAATTAATCAATGGGGTGGCGAAAGCTGACACACACTGGCTAGGCTTATAAATGCCCTCAGGCAGATAGCCTAGTACCTACCTATGAACATCTGTATTTCATTTGCATCCTTCTGAACATCAAAACAGAGGGAATTACAATATTTCATGAATAAAACTTAGTTAGAAAAATACTACATGAAATAGAACACAAGATAATTTCAGTTGTAAAAAGCATACAGCATGTACCTTTGGGAGGATAACATTTAACACAAATATATCAGCATGGTTAGTTGAACAAGGTCAGGCATAGATAAACATAGAGGAAAAATCAAAGACTGACATAAACATTTCAGTAAACAGCTCTATCTCATTAGATGCTGTACATTAACTCAAAGATGTAACAGTTCTGACAAGGGAAGACATCATGCAAAAACGTCACAGTGTGTAGACAGTAACACAAAAATAAGAATAAACTCAACAGGAGAAAAAAAGGCTATGATTTCTACCAATACTTTGTTTATTTGTATAAACAACACAGTAATACAAGAAAAGGACCATGGGTTAAAATACTTACCATTTTGGGTAACAGGCCAGTACTTCATACAGATCAAATGGTAAAAATACCATCCACTTCTACTATAATAGGACAACAATACCAAAAAACAATATTGCACTTCAATATTGCATTTCCAAGTTTTAAAGATACCAAATGCAGATTTAAAAGAGCTTGGTATAAAAACTAGTAAATCAAGATATCTCACAGATTGTACATTTACAACCACAAGGGAAGTAAGTCATTACAAGTATCTTTGATAGATTACAATTTAGTACTAATGTATCTAAATTTGTAAATTGAACAAAATGTTGTGTAAATGGACAATGTTGCCTTCAAATTTTAAAATGTTTGTTAAAGTGGCACCACAGTTTGTATGTGTGGTTTCAAATAACCCAGTGTTAATAGTAAAAAAATCAAAAACAGAAGCTGACACTGCCCGTAATTGGTGGGGGATATTCAGAGAATGGTCATCATCTGGGAGCAAATTGCTAAATTGGTTAATACATCTGTGTTAGTAGATTTGGGGGTCATAATAATAATGACAGCTTAAAATTGTTTTACATGCTGCAGGTTACAAAGAGTTGCAATAACTCAACAAGTTATGATTGTAAATATGAGCAAAGTGGTAAATGATAATGCTAATGAAACAAATGCAGTCTTTTCTTTAACTAAAGTTTAGTCCGTGCCTCCAAAAAAAATAAAATAAGGGGGACCTGAAAGAATAATAGTAACTGTTGCCAACATGATTATTAGTATGAATAAAAAGCTGCAAAATTATATGAAATATAAAGGGTTAATTTAGAAATAGTACAAAATGCTGAAAAATAAGAAGTAGTAAGTGTGCTGGCATAGCTTAATTAGATGTTGGCATCCATGTAAAGGAGTATGTTATTGAAAAAAAAAGTCTGTAAAAATAACTGCACAGATTGCAGCTAGAAGGACATCAGTGATGTAAAGAGATGTAACATCAAGTTTCAGATAGTGCTGGAACACCACGTTTCAGATAATGCAAGACTGAGTTTCCATGGATCATCAAACTGCAAAGAACCAAGGACAAGGGAACAATGGAAAACTGTTATACAAAAAAAAGAACGGTTATACATCAGACTTTGAGAAAAATATCAGACTTTTTGGTATAAATATGAGTGTGTATAAACAAGCTTTGGGAATTTGCCATAGAGAGCTGACAGCATCTGTGTTACATGCTTGTAGATCTGAAAGGTAAAGCGTATTAACTGAAGCGGTGTCTCTGTGTATTTATTGTACTCAGTACAATACAGTAATAAGACTAGTTAATTACAATAAATAGTGAAATAAACTGTGGTATGCATGCATGTAAATGCAGGTAACAGCAAGAAACCAACAGAAGGCAGTATATAATTTTTCAAGGAGGAGGATTTGGTCCCAGTAGCAAACTTAGAGATTTTATTGTAGCAGGATGACGGTTTTGGCTTTAGGGAGGATTGAAGATTGGTGAGGAGAGGGGCTCCATACAAGAGAGAGGGGATGAGGTAGGAGATAAAGAGTATATGTTTGGATGAGGGAATGAGAGAACGGCTGCGATGATACAGCATTCCCAGCTTTTGGTGTGTTTTCTTAATACTAGTTTGTATATGAATGTCAGACTTTAAATGTTCATCAATGATAAAACCTAGAAGTTTTGTATGGGAGACTATTTCAATGGGAATCTTATTCTGACTGACTATGGAGAAGGAATTTTTATCAGTAGACGTGTTTTTAAATGGGGTAAAGATCATGATTTTGGTTTTGGATGCATTGTGAGCAAGGTGATTATTCAGCATCCAAGACACTGTACAAGAGAAGGTATCTTGTGTTAGTTGCATGAGTTTGGGGAGAGATTGAGCATAGCAAATTATGGTGGAATCGTCCACGTATTGGGACATATATGATGTATAATGTTTGTAAATGTTAACTTGTTAATATGATTCAATTATTTTTATTTAAATTTAAGTTTGCCTATGTCACAAATGATAATTTAATAAAGGTGTTTAAAAAAAGAACCAGAATAGGCCAAGAAGATATTTGGACTGCAGGCTAGCGACTTCCTTCCCTTTCAGGGACTGATATAGTATAGGCAAAGAGAAAGGGATAGGGGAATCCTAAGTAAAATACCTGCTCTGGTAGAGTTTTTAGCTGAATCTAGAACAAAGTTAAAAAAGCAATAATTAGTAGGCGACATAAAATATTGCATGGTAACTATAGCAATCAATCAGAGGAGGTTAGAAAAATTTGAATCATTACTTCAAACACACTCATATGTGCATCTTCATTCAAGCTAGCGCTCACAGTGAATGACTACAAAATGGAACTAATCTTGCACGTGCTGAGTAACTTATATGCTCTTGCTTGCTGACTAGGTACAATATACACACTGATATACATCCTCCATCTTTAATTTTCTTCGACATGCGAAATAGAAGAACAAAGACATTTTGAAAGCTAGATATTATATCAACATTTTAACAAACAAAATTGAGTTCAAGTCCAGGTCACTGTGTAGTTTGGATTCGGTTTGAAAATCCTACTCAATCTTGTAACATAGAAATTCTGACTGGGTTTAGCAACAGGGACAGTCTCTGGGGATTCTTTCATAACTAGAAAATCAGGGTTACATAAAAATTGTTTGAAGGAAGGAGACCATCCTTTTGAATTTGAACAGGTGCACAGTCACTCTGGGAATTAGGGTCATCAGCACAGGCAATCTGCTGTATCACTGGTTCAGAGACAGGTAACACGTCTTCAATTCTGTTTGAAATCCATTCCTTCCAATTGTGTGATGTAAGATCTCAGTTCCTCACAAATTTTCTTCACAACTCCCACTCAGTTGTATCCTTTAGATGTTTGCATTCTCACAACTTCTCCTTGTAGTAATGGTCTAAGGGATTTACTGGTCTTATCATAGTGCAACTTTTGTGACTGACATTTTCTCGAACGTTGAGCCTTGACCACTCTGTTGTTCTTTGTATTTGGTACTAGCAATTGTTTACTGATTGGTAGAGTTGTTCTAGTTTGTCTGGACATTAATCTCTGAGCAGGTGAGCCAAGTAAGTTGTCTCGAGGAATGTTTCTGAGACTAATTTAAGAAAAACATCAGCACCGTCTCTCTTGGACTTCTCCAACAAATGTTTTGCACTCTGACCTGCATGTTCAGCTAACCCACTGGCTTGTGGATACTCAGAACTACTGGTAATATGGACAAAGTCCCAAGACTCAGTAAATTTCTTGAACTACTGACTTGTAAACTGTGCACCGTTGTCAGATATGAATTTGTGTGGACTACCATGGACAGAAAAATATCTCTTCAATTTTGTAATGACTGTGCTGGACATCAAGTTAGGAAGTAGGTGAACATCAAACCAATTTGAGTAAGTGTCCACTAACACTAAGTAATGTTGACCATTCCATTTGAAAATATCAGTGGCAACCATCGACCATGGTAATTCAGGAATTTGGTGTAGCTAAAGCTGTTCTTTTTGTTGATGCGGTTTGGTGCTGTTGCAAATTGCACATGCTAGAGTTTCCTTCTCTATGTCTTTGGACATAGAAGGCCAAAATACAATGCCATAACTCTTGCCCTTCTTTTGGTTAAATCAGTACCTGGGTGACCACCTTGCAAAATTTTGATATATTCCTGTTGTAACACTTTAGGAATTACCACTTTTGGACCTTTCATGATGATTCCATCTTCCATCATGAACTCTTCTGGGTAAGGAAAATCCTGCTGAATGTCAAGTGGTAGACTGGTTTGTCGCATTAGCCATCCTTGACTGATAATGTTTTTCAGCTTCTGGAGAACTGGGTCTGAAGCTGTGTGATTTCTTTGTTCATCAAGACGTGAGGATGAAAAATTTCTGACTTCCATGACTTCAAAGTCTGCTGTTTCATTTTCATCCTGCTCTGTCATTTGTCTGGGTGTGTTTGACAAAGCATCAACAAGGTACAATTATTTGCCTTCTTTAGAAATAATATTGAAATCATACTTTCACAATTTTAACATCATGCCTTGAAATTGTGCTGGGGGGTATGCATTGCCTTTTTCAAAATTGTCACTAGGGGTTGGTGATCAGTCTCTATTTGGCTAGGTCTGCCATAAATATAATCATTGAACTTCAAACATGCGAACACTACTGCCAAAGGTTCTTTCTCTGTCTGGGTTAAAGTTCTTGATGCATAGACTACTGGTATGCCTTCTTGACGACATGCTGCACCAAGGCTGTACTTTGAAGCATTACAAGAAAGAGTTACAAGTTTGTGAACATCATAATATCTCAATGTGGGTAGACTGGCAATTTTCTTCTTCAGAATATCGGGTCTATATCAGCATATCAAATGCTGAAAACGCCGAAGTTAATTTCATCGAACTGAAATGTTCGAAATCTCAAAAGAGTGAACTGACAGGACATTGATTTGTTTCCTAGGGAAAGAAATCGGTGTTCCGTGCAAAAAAAAAAGTTTTTAAATAATTTAAATACTGACAGAATTGGGGGTCTTCGCCCACCACACACCCCAATGTGGGGAGCTGTGCCCCCCATACCCCCCTATTTAAATATACCAACTCCAAGACTGCACCACAGTGGAGAAAATAGCAAATTCAGATGACGGCATGATTTCTTTCCCTGGGAAAGAAATCGATGTTCTGTCAGTTCGCTCTTCTGAGATTTCGAACATTTCAGTTCGATGAAATTAACTTCAGTGTTTTCAGCATTTGAAATGCTGATAGGAACCCAAAATATCAAATGCTCTTTGGTGTTGTTCCAACCAGGACCAGTTTAGATTTTTGCCTGTCAACTAACATAATGGTGCAAAAAGCTCACTCAAGTCTGGGATGAACTTTCCTAAATAGTTGACCATACCTAGAAAACATGTAAAGATGTGACATTCTCTGGAATTGGTGTCTGAAGAATTGCTGCTTGCTTAGATGGATCTGGTTGTAAGCCAGAACTGGTAAACAAATGTCCTACATAAGTAACTTCTTTCAGTTTGAATTTACATTTCTGAGGATTCCGTTTATCATTTACTTCACGTTCATGATTTAGAACTTTCCTGAGATTTCTATCATATTTGTCTTCACCATTTCCTCCAACAATAATGTAATTTACTACGATAGCACATGGATAACCTGAAAAAATTTGTTCCATAGCATGTTGAAATACTTCACTGGCAGAATTTATCCCAAATGGCATCTCAAAAATCTGTATCTTCCAAATGGTGTATTGAAAGTAGTTAACAATGAAGATTTGTGATCCAGCAAAATTTGCCAAAACTAACTTTTTGTATCCAAGACTGAAAAATAGTGTAATTTGGCATAAGAGCTGCTACTTCCTCTACTGTGTGCATTGAACGATGAGCATGTTTAAGTACTTTGTTTAAATCTCTCGGATTAATACATATTCGAATGTCATTTGAGCTTTTCTTATGAGCTACAACCATTGAGGATACCCATTCAGTCAGTTCTTTTACTGGAGTTATCACACCTGAATTCACCATTTTGTCTAATGCTGTTTTTACTTTGCTCTGCATCGCTACTGTAATCTTCTGTGCTGGTCTGACAACTGGACTTCATTGTTTAACTTCATGAGTTTAACTTCAGTTCATTGTTGAACTGCTTCTTACTGAAATTGGTACACCTTGTTTGCTGTAGCATAGACTAGATCCAGGCCTGCTGAATCTAGCTTTGTTTGTATAACTTGAGCACTAATCCAGGTATTCTTTAAAGTATTCAATTGTATTTATTACTGCTTGGTAGTAACTTGATTAAAGTGTAGCTATCATTCTAAGTCTTTTGGATTAAGCACTTGGGCTTCAGACCAGTTGATTTACATTAGGAAGGTTTGTGGCCTGCACTGTGGTGGCAGGACAGGCAGCTTACATCCTTCTAAGTTGGGAACTGCTGATTGAGGGCTCAGTGTCTGTTATTCTAAAAGTGAATTAGTTCTGGTTTAAGCACTTGGGCTTCAGGCCAGTTATTTTACATTAAGAAGGTTCGTGGTCTGCACTCTTGTGGGAGGAGAGGCTGGACTCTGCCCTTCTGAGCTGGGAATTTCTGGTTAAAGGCTTATAGTGCCTGCATATTTGAACTGTTTCTTACTGAAATTGGTATACCTTGTTTGCTGTAGCATAGACTAGATCCAGGCCTGCTGAATCAAGCTTTGTTTGTATGCTTGTTATTTCCCTAAAACGTTAATTCCACCTAAAACGCGGCCTTTCAGCGCTTCTGTGGATCCCTAGTGATATCTGCATTGCTTACTGTACTTATTTCCTTGTTTCACTTGAAAGAAAGTTACTGTTTGTCATTTTTGCATTTAAGTTACCTGTAACACATTGCATTTAAGTTACCTGGCACTTGCTCACTGCACTAAAAAATTAAAAGCACTACACCCTCACAAACTGCCCTTGAGTACCTTGTTCCCCATTGGCCCTTTTTTCAATTATAAAGGAATTTCCAATACTATTCTAGCATGTCCAAAGGTCAGTTGTCAGTCTCCTCTCCGGTCCAGCTGGTGAATCCGGGAATCTTGAGGCAATGTTACAACTGCCTCATGTACACAGACAACCCTCTCCTCCTCCCAACAAATTCCAACACATGTGAGAGATGCAACCATATAGCCAAACTGGAGGCTAAGCTCTCTCAACTCAGTACTGGCATAACCAGTCAGGAGGAGAAGGATACCACACTCACTACAATTCCAGTCTCACATAGACCTACCATGACAGCAAACCAAACACATAAACACAGAAAAACATACTCGGAGGCTCTAAATAAAAATCTGCCTAAGCAGCAGAGACCACCAAAGCAGACACCCAAGCAACTGCTACCCCAAAACAAAACACATGCAACACATAGCTCACAAAGCCAGTGTGCCGAACAGTCACAGCCCTTAAGGCTAAACAACACACCTGATACACTTGTAATAGGTGACTCTATCGTTAGGCACACTGACACAAGCTCACCAGGCTGAACAAGGAGAAGGTCACGGTGAGCTGCCTGTCGGGCGCTAGGATCCGCCACATAACACAAGCACTCAGGTCACTCCAAGGCAAGTACAAATATGACTCAGTCATTGTCCATGCTGGTGTGAATGACCTGAGACGTACCTCCCTGGACTACATGAAAAGAGACATAGAGGAGCTCTCTGAGCATGTAGCCCAGGCCGGTATGACCCTGACCTTGAGTAGTATCTTACCCTCACCAAGAATGATGCCACAATATGAAGACAAGATGATCAATTTCAACAATTGGCTTAAGTATTGGTGTCATTCAAAGGGGATCCAATGCCTGTCAGCCTGGGATGACATGCTCAACAAGCCACAATACTTCGCTAGGGATGGCTTGCACCTGTCACCCCTGGGTTTTCGGATATTGGCAAAGGCTCTTGCTACCCCCATAGTGCCTTTTTTAGGCAAGGCTCAAAAGACAAACCCACTTCCATAGGTATCACAAGGGATACGAAACCAAGAGTAATGCTACTCAACGCCAGAAGTCTAAACCTCAAGATGCATGCTCTCAAAACTCTCCTTAACATGGAGAACATCGATATCTGTGCAGTAACAGAAACCTGGTTCAAGGCTCCCGAGAGCACCCCAGCACTACCAGGTTATACCTCATACCATGCTTTTCGGCCCCAAAACTTGGACTGAACCACAAAAGGAGGGGGAGTATCAATATTCGTCAAAGATACCCACACCTCCAGGTTGGTGGCACAGCACGAAGCATCAGAGACTATCCATGTGCAACTAACAGTGGGTAAAACTGCCTTCCAGTTTATAGCCTGCTACAGACCACCCTCCCAAACCCAGGAACCCCACTCGGCCTTCCTGAGAACACTGGAAAATATGAAGGTCTCTCCAAACACCATTATATTGGGCGACTTCAACTACCCAAACATAGACTGGGAGCATTACTCTAGCTCCAACACCCCTAGCCCAAAGGTTCCTAGAATTTATAAACTCAAATGCTATGGAACAACTTGTTACCACTCCACAAGAGGGAAAACATACTGGACCTGATCATCACCAACATGGGGACTCTGTGCTCCAGACCAGAAGTGTATCCCTCACTGGTAAGATCAGACCATAAACTAATCTCACTGGATATTCACATCCCGACCCCACCCCCTGCCCAGAAAAACCACAGTGAAAAATTTCTCTAAAGCAAATTTCACACTCCTCAAAACCGAGGTGGAATCCTTCAAAGCCCCCAGGCCTGTGGAAAATATGGCCCAGACCGCAGAATCCTTTATAAACGCATTCTATGAACACCTTCAGGAATGCATGGATCATGCAATCCCAAATAAAACCAAGATCCAATCCTCCAAAGGCAGACGTCCATAAACAAACTATACAATAGAAGGAGGAAGCTACTACATGATAGAGCAAAATCCCAAAAAGGGAAGGCATCTCTGATCAGTATTAGCAAAAAACTACGGGCACTCATAAAATCGAATAAGGCCAGCTTTGAGAGAAAAATTGCACAGGACACTAAGGATAATCACAAGGCTTTCTTTAGTTATGTTAGGAACCTGGGTGGGAATTCCCAGATATGCTCAGAATTAGTCCAAAATGACAAAAATACACGAACCCACAGACATTGCCAACATCCTAGCTGACAGGTTCAGCGCAAACTTATCCCCTCCCACCAAAAGGGCAAATATCTATCCCAGCAGAGTGCTGCCCCTGACATCTCAGATGCTCAGGTAAGAGCCGCCCTCTCCAAAGCGAAAACACAGCATCAATGGGACCAGACGGTGTCCCGGGCTCGTCCTACATGAACTCCAAGAAGAGCTAAACCCAAACATAAAACTACTGTTCAATCTCAGCCTTACTACAGGTTATGTACCCAAAGAATGGCGTGCAGCAACAGTGGTCCCTCTCCACAAAGGTGGTGCCTCAAGGGATCCTGGAAACTATCGCCCATAAGCCTGACTAGCTTGGTCTGCAAAGCTATGGAAAGGATCATCATTTGAGCTTTTCTTATGAGCTACAACCATTGAGGATACCCATTCAGTCAGTTCTTTTACTGGAGTTATCACACCTGAATTCACCATTTTGTCTAATGCTGTTTTACTTTGCTCTGCATCGCTACTGTAATCTTCTGTGCTGGTCTGACAACTGGACTTCATTGTTTAACTTCATGAGTTTAACTTCAGTTCATTGTTGAACTGCTTCTTACTGAAATTGGTACACCTTGTTTGCTGTAGCATAGACTAGATCCAGGCCTGCTGAATCTAGCTTTGTTTGTATAACTTGAGCACTAATCCAGGTATTCTTTAAAGTATTCAATTGTATTTATTACTGCTTGGTAGTAACTTGATTAAAGTGTAGCTATCATTCTAAGTCTTTTGGATTAAGCACTTGGGCTTCAGACCAGTTGATTTACATTAGGAAGGTTTGTGGCCTGCACTGTGGTGGCAGGACAGGCAGCTTACATCCTTCTAAGTTGGGAACTGCTGATTGAGGGCTCAGTGTCTGTTATTCTAAAAGTGAATTAGTTCTGGTTTAAGCACTTGGGCTTCAGGCCAGTTATTTTACATTAAGAAGGTTCGTGGTCTGCACTCTTGTGGGAGGAGAGGCTGGACTCTGCCCTTCTGAGCTGGGAATTTCTGGTTAAAGGCTTATAGTGCCTGCATATTTGAACTGTTTCTTACTGAAATTGGTATACCTTGTTTGCTGTAGCATAGACTAGATCCAGGCCTGCTGAATCTAGCTTTGTTTGTATGCTTGTTATTTCCCTGAAACGCTAATTCCACCTAAAACGCGGCCTTTCAGCGCTTCTGTGGATCCCTAGTGATATCTGCATTGCTTACTGTACTTATTTCCTTGTTTCACTTGAAAGAAAGTTACTGTTTGTCATTTTTGCATTTAAGTTACCTGTAACACATTGCATTTAAGTTACCTGGCACTTGCTCACTGCACTAAAAAATTAAAAGCACTACACCCTCACAAACTCCCCTTGAGTACCTTGTTCCCCATTGGCCCTTTTTTCAATTATAAAGGAATTTCCAATACTATTCTAGCATGTCCAAAGGTCAGTTGTCAGTCTCCTCTCCGGTCCAGCTGGTGAATCCGGGAATCTTGAGGCAATGTTACAACTGCCTCATGTACACAGACAACCCTCTCCTCCTCCCAACAAATTCCAACACATGTGAGAGATGCAACCATATAGCCAAACTGGAGGCTAAGCTCTCTCAACTCAGTACTGGCATAACCAGTCAGGAGGAGAAGGATACCACACTCACTACAATTCCAGTCTCACATAGACCTACCATGACAGCAAACCAAACACATAAACACAGAAAAACATACTCGAGGCTCTAAATAAAAATCTGCCTAAGCAGCAGAGACCACCAAAGCAGACACCCAAGCAACTGCTACCCCAAAACAAAACACATGCA
This sequence comes from Protopterus annectens, assembly GCF_019279795.1. Taxonomy (NCBI): domain Eukaryota; kingdom Metazoa; phylum Chordata; order Ceratodontiformes; family Protopteridae; genus Protopterus; species Protopterus annectens. Next base: position 1,331,939,434 of record NC_056737.1, read on the forward strand.
ACACATAGCTCACAAAGCCAGTGTGCGAACAGTCACAGCCCTTAAGGCTAAACAACACACCTGATACACTTGTAATAGGTGACTCTATCGTTAGGCACACTGACACAAGCTCACCAGGCTGAACAAGGAGAAGGTCACGGTGAGCTGCCTGTCGGCGCTAGGATCCGCCACATAACACAAGCACTCAGGTCACTCCAAGGCAAGTACAAATATGACTCAGTCATTGTCCATGCTGGTGTGAATGACCTGAGACGTACCTCCCTGGACTACATGAAAAGAGACATAGAGGAGCTCTCTGAGCATGTAGCCCAGGCGGTATGACCCTGACCTTGAGTAGTATCTTACCCTCACCAAGAATGATGCCACAATATGAAGACAAGATGATCAATTTCAACAATTGGCTTAAGTATTGGTGTCATTCAAAGGGGATCCAATGCCTGTCAGCCTGGGATGACATGCTCAACAAGCCACAATACTTCACTAGGGATGGCTTGCACCTGTCACCCCTGGGTTTTCGGATATTGGCAAAGGCTCTTGCTACCCCCATAGTGCCTTTTTTAGGCAAGGCTCAAAAGACAAACCCACTTCCATAGGTATCACAAGGGATACGAAACCAAGAGTAATGCTACTCAACGCCAGAAGTCTAAACCTCAAGATGCATGCTCTCAAAACTCTCCTTAACATGGAGAACATCGATATCTGTGCAGTAACAGAAACCTGGTTCAAGGCTCCCGAGAGCACCCCAGCACTACCAGGTTATACCTCATACCATGCTTTTCGGCCCCAAAACTTGACTGAACCACAAAAGGAGTGGGAGTATCAATATTCGTCAAAGATACCCACACCTCCAGGTTGGTGGCACAGCACGAAGCATCAGAGACTATCCATGTGCAACTAACAGTGGGTAAAACTGCCTTCCAGTTTATAGCCTGCTACAGACCACCCTCCCAAACCCAGGAACCCCACTCGGCCTTCCTGAGAACACTGGAAAATATGAAGGTCTCTCCAAACACCATTATATTGGGCGACTTCAACTACCCAAACATAGACTGGGAGCATTACTCTAGCTCCAACACCCTAGCCCAAAGGTTCCTAGAATTTATAAACTCAAATGCTATGGAACAACTTGTTACCACTTCCACAAGAGGGGAAAACATACTGGACCTGATCATCACCAACATGGGGACTCTGTGCTCCAGACCAGAAGTGTATCCCTCACTGGTAAGATCAGACCATAAACTAATCTCACTGGATATTCACATCCCGACCCCACCCCCTGCCCAGAAAACCACAGTGAAAAATTTCTCTAAAGCAAATTTCACACTCCTCAAAACCGAGGTGGAATCCTTCAAAGCCCCCAGGCCTGTGGAAAATATGGCCCAGACCGCAGAATCCTTTATAAACGCATTCTATGAACACCTTCAGGAATGCATGGATCATGCAATCCCAAATAAAACCAAGATCCAATCCTCCAAAGGCAGACGTCCATAAGCAAACTATACAATAGAAGGAGGAAGCTACTACATGATAGAGCAAAATCCCAAAAAGGGAAGGCATCTCTGATCAGTATTAGCAAAAAATTACGGGCACTCATAAAATCGAATAAGGCCAGCTTTGAGAGAAAAATTGCACAGGACACTAAGGATAATCACAAGGCTTTCTTTAGTTATGTTAGGAACCTGGGTGGGAATTCCCAGATATGCTCAGAATTAGTCCAAAATGACAAAAAATACACCGAACCCACAGACATTGCCAACATCCTAGCTGACAGGTTCAGCGCAAACTTATCCCCCCCCCTCCCCACCAAAAGGGCAAATATCTATCCCAGCAGAGTGCTGCCCCCCTGACATCTCAGATGCTCAGGTAAGAGCCGCCCTCTCCAAAGCGAAAAACACAGCATCAATGGGACCAGACGGTGTCCCGGGCTGCGTCCTACATGAACTCCAAGAAGAGCTAAACCCAAACATAAAACTACTGTTCAATCTCAGCCTTACTACAGGTTATGTACCCAAAGAATGGCGTACAGCAACAGTGGTCCCTCTCCACAAAGGTGGTGCCTCAAGGGATCCTGGAAACTATCGCCCCATAAGCCTGACTAGCTTGGTCTGCAAAGCTATGGAAAGGATCATCATGGACCTCATAAATAAAGATATTGGGGACCTACAGACACTGGATCCTACCCAGTTCGGCTTTGTTAAGTGCAGATCCTGCCTCTTAAACCTGGTTGATTTCTTTGAAACAGTCACCAAGGCCATTGATGAGGGGAAGGTGGTCCACACAGCCTACCTGGACCTTGCAAAAGCCTTCGATACAATACCCCACTCGGGCATTATAGATAAGCTCACCAGCTTAAATATAAACCCCTATGTCACTAGATGGGTTGCAAACTGGCTCAAGGACAGAACCCACATGGTTAGAATTGCTGGAGCCATGTCAGACTCCAAACCAGTTACAAGTGGCGTCCCACAAGGCTCAGTCCTGGGATCTCTCTTGTTCGGTATATATTTCTCTGAGGTACAGTCCAACACGGAAGGACTGTGGCTGACCAAGTTCGCAGATGACTGCAAAATGGGCGCCATAATCGACTCTCCAGCCGACACAAGCATCCTCCAAAAGGGCCTCATAGAAACAGACAACTGGTGCCAGAGCTATGGCCTCAAGCTAAACGCCAAAAAGTGTATAGTCATCCCCTTTGGCAAAAACAAAGTGCCCACAAATTACCACATAGGTGGTAATCCATTAAGTACAGAAGAAGTAATTAGGGACCTGGGGACCCAAGTTGATAGCAATCTCTCATTTGACAACCACATGGCCAAAGTGGTTAGAAAAACATTTTATATAGCCCACCTAATCATGAAGGGATTCACATTTAAATCAGGGGAGGTCATCGTGCCTCTTTACTCATCCCTCATCAGGCCCATAATTGAGTACAATGCCCCTTTTGGGATGTACCTTACCAGGCACCTGCAGCAACTGGAAAGACCCCAAAAGTACCTCACCAAGAGGATTAAAGGGCTCAAACAGATGCCATATGCTGCCCGGTTAAAGAAACTCCAGCTCTACTCAGTGGCATACCACCTGCTCAGAGGCGATCTGTGCCTGACGTATAAAGCCATGTCCAACCCGGAATTAATGGGCATGCTGCACCTCAGAAAATCCAAATCCCATCAAGCTACGCGCTCGAGAGACTTGAACCTCAGCACTGAAATAAATAGGACATGCTGGAGGGACAGAGTCCCTCATTGACTCTCTTCAAGAGGAATCTTGATGAGTGGATGGGAGATTGTAGGTTTACCCCGGGTATCACTTCTGTGTCACTGTTAGACAGAGGCACAGTATACTAACCTTGAAAAAGGGCATAGCAAAATTAATTTAAAATGGGTGGCGAAAGCCAAACACATTCTGGCTAGGCTTATAAATGCCCTAGGGCAGATAGCCTAGTATGAACCTATGAACCATGTGAGAATTTGACAAAGAAAGTATTTCAAGATGGACCTTCAGAAAAATATCAGGGAAAAGGGAAGTAATAATACTAATTGATAGAGGGGCTCCAACAGTGACACAAGAGGGAAAAGGGGCATTCATGGCATATTTGTGGCAGTAAAGTTAAGGGAAGAGGCCTCTGCTGGCATGTGTTTATATTCCACCTAAAACTGCTATTATTGTCATTTTTATTTATGTATAGAAAATTTTTAGTAGTGAATGCTCAGAATATTCATGCATATTTAAAGTGAGGTGATTTATTAGCTCATTTGTTAACTAATTCTCTCCCGTATAGTTTTTTTTAGTGTGTACTTTTTAACTCCTATTGGTGTGGCTTGAGCCTTTGAAAAAGTTATCGTCCTGCAGTTCAAACAATTGTACATATCTCTGGAACCATAAGTGCTACTAGAAAACTGTAAATGGCAACTTATTTTGCATAAAGTCATTTTACATTGGTAACATCCATTTGGTTGATGTTTTAAAATGGATTTTTAAGGCCACATTAAAGAAGGTGAGTATTCATTGTTGTAATAATGTATAAACAGCTTATGGTATCTCAGTAACCATTCAAGCAACAAACATACTGCCAGCAGCATCTGAGCTTTCATATGAGGCTAGGCAGCTCTATCTATGCTGTTTGATTGCTGAGATATTTTGAGAAATATGAACATTATTATAATACAGATAGTATACAAATAATATTCAAAATCTCCTTAGCTGCATTAGACAGAGGTGAAATGTCAACACAACTGCGTTTGCCATCACATAAACATTAAGATGAAATCTTTCACTAACATGTATGTAGCACGGTTTGAAATTATTAATGCAAATATGAACTAGCGATATTTGATGCCTAGAGGAGGTAAATGCAAAAACACCTGGAGGTGTGTCTGAGCTGTAATGAGTTAAAATATGATTTTCTTGAACTTGTTGCTTCTTGGATGAATTAGCATTTATTGAGAGTTTTATAAAAAAAAAAATACTTCAGAGCCTTGTGAAGGCAACTGAACATGACACTAGCTCTTGCTTTTATTGTTGTAAAATAATTGTTTTTCCAGATATTTTTATTGTAGACAATGTTTGATTTCAAAGTCAAACACAAACAATTGGTATAATCAATTTATTCAAACATGTTAGATTTAACTCCAAACACAAAAACTGCATACAGTATATGCAATACAAATGAATAACACATAAACATATGACATTATAAGCCTATGTCATTTTCTAGATATCAAATAACTTTGGCTATTGACTAAATCAATTTTAGTGAATATGGTCTGCAAAGTTATTCTCCAGCTTACTTTAATTAAAAGTTGCAATTTTTCTATTTTAACTTGAATTACTATATTGCAAGCTTTATGTACTTATTTGCCAAGCTTATGAATCCATCTTGCAATATAGATTATACATCCATCCATTTTTGTTATATAGAATTTTATTAGCATATAAATTGTGATAGATATTTTAAAAATGTAATATAATTATATTACTTATCAAAATATGAACAGGTGTAAATTTCCAGTTAATATATTGATATGCTAAAATGGCTAGCTTTTTTCACTTTATGTTGTAATTTGTCCCACATATTTTGTAGTTTGGCATATTTAAAAAAAAATGTTTCAAGTCCCAAGAAGGCAACCAGTGTGTGCTTGAAAACTCCCTACGCATGTTTATTTACATCATAACATTTGACTGTAGCTTCATCCAATTATATAACATGAGCCTCTGTTTTTTGATACAAGAAATAATAGCTTCAGCTTTAAAAGTGGAAGTTAAACCTTTGACTTTCCCAAGGATTTGGGATTGAAGGAAATAATTTTTACAGACTGACCAGATCGATTATTCTGAGTGTAAAAGTTGTTCAAGGACATTCTATGACAAATGGTTCTATACTCCTCATGAGTTTATAACAAAAAAAAAAAAACAACAAGCAAAATAATCACAAACATTTAAAAAAGTAACATCAATGACACAAGAATAAAAGTTATGTTGTAACAGTAAATAACAATTAACATAAAACTGTATATCTATACCTGAAAATATTAATAATGGAATTTTCAAGTTGACAGAGAATAGTAAGGACCAATTTAATTACAAAGGCTAGTTTGCCAACATATTCCTCTTCTATTAAACAAACAGCAGCAGCTTACCTGAGTGAACTCAAGTATTCTCCAACCCTGGATGATAAGAATATAAAAAACAATATAATGATAACCATTATATAGTAGCTTACACTAAGTGCAACCATCAGGAGCTTAGATACTTAAAACCACAAAAACCTTTGTGAAATGAATATCAGTAGATACAGCACATACCTCAAGAAAAGAACAGCATTAAATCTAGGTTTATATTATGATATTGCATGCTCAGAAGAGTGAATGACACATATTCAACCCCATGTAAGCAAAAGCTTACAACGTCAAAACCTCAGAACAGCGATTATTTTTACAAGGGAAAAAAATTGCTGTTCCGAAACAAAAAAAAATGTAAAACATTATAATGTGTCCCCCACACATTCCCTACTTAAATATATCACTCCAAGATCACATTTCAGTGCCGAAAACAGCAAAGTAGCAAAAGCGGCCAAGTGAATTCTTTCCCAGGGAAAGAATTTGCTAAAAAGCTGCTTTGCTATTTTGCCTTTTCACGCTTTTCAGTTCAACAAAAAGGCATTCGACAACCTGCGTCTGTGACACAGCACAATAGGGAGCTTTAAATCTTACCCCCCCCCAAAAAAAAATCATCTACATCAGTCACTAAACTGGATTGCATCAGAACAGAATCAGGAAAAGTAACACTTAAATCCAAAATCAAAACAGCGTACACAAGCCAGATATATAAATAAAAGTTTCCCTAAGCATAATATACAGACTGAAAGTCATTCATAAAGTAGACATATTGGAATACAAAAGCATCTAAAGCAACTCCTCTAGTTCAGTGATTCCCTTGGATTCCATTTGTCTACTGTGGACTCTGAGCAAGTTGTTTAACCAGACAGTGCTCCCTGGCTAAATGTGAAAAATGTCCATGTAGATCAATGTTCTATCCCACTTAAATAAATAAATAAAAATTAAAAATAGAACTTCAGGTCATAGATATGCCTGGAAATGACAGAATAAAAAAATTACTCTAGACTATACAGCAGTGTCACAAAAATGCCACCATAGAAAGTCAGTTTAATAAACATTGATTCAAATCAATAAAGCTTCCTATTCGTGCAGCAGTTATCACTGAGCTAAGATGTTCATACATTTGGACTGAATATGAAGTATCCAGAACATAACTGTCCAGATTTTCACAGAATGTACAGATTTTTACTTCATATTTTTGGTCTGTCCCTCATAAAATTTGTGGCTTTCTGGCAAATCACTGAATATCAAAATCGTTAAATAATGAAATACATTTGAGTTTCAGATTATCCTTCAGGAAATGCATGCTAACACAAATTCTGTTATTCTAGCAACTAAGTTTATAAAAGCAATATTTCAAATTTGTCCCTATTGTTTGGCCATTTGTCCCCCAATTACTTTAGGCTTTGTTCCAATTTCTTGCACTAAGAGGTTGACAGGTATGATGCAGAATAAATCTCATTCAATTAGCCAACCTGCTGAAGATTCAGAATTTCCAGAGAGGCTGGAGTCATATGAAGCTTTATCAGTAGCATCTTGCACTCACTGGTTTGTTTGACCCACTGCTTAATTCTCAGATGCAGAATCAACGCTGGCCATATATCTTTAGAGTGCCATGGTTTCAGGTCTTTCAATCTCCTGCATGAAAATTTCCAAGTGTGAGAAGTTCATTCCTCGATCCATTTCATTGTCATAGTTAGCATAACCAAAAGTCCAAAATTGTTGCTAGGTATGAGAAACAGAAATTTTCTGTCATTGCTTTTATGAGGGAATCTTGACTTGTCCATTTTAAATGTAACCATATTCTTCCTTCTTTTTAGTTTTGGGGGATTTAGTTAGGATGAAGGTCTCTATTTGTTTTATATCAATACCATACTGAAGGACATACTGTATTTAGTAATGTCCTTAGTGGCAGCAACAAAGGGCTAACAAATTTGCACTAAAAGATACTTCATAATAGTCAAATTCCTCCAGGGAATTCAGTGTATATGTTGTTAATCTGCTGAAGCATGAGTGATACTGGGAAGTTCGATTCTCAGCTGAGATGCCTTTTGTGTGGAGTCTGCATGTCCTCCCTGCATTCGTGTGGGTTTCCTCCAGGTACTCCGGTCTCCTCCCACATTCCAGAGACATGCGTCTGGAGTGTTTCTCCCCAGGCCTCCACTGAAAATAGGCTCTTTCCTAGTCAGACTTTCCTAGTCAATGAATGTTAAATAAATAAATAACAAGTAAATAAAAAGGTCCACCCAATAGCCTGATGTTCTGCATCTCTTTAGGAAGAGTGCTAATGCTCTGCAGTTTACAAAAATATTGTGTTGCTGAAGTCAGGAGTGAACTCTACAAGATGACCTACAATATTGGTCATCACTCCCATCTCTCTCTCAAGTTTATGAATACTTTTTCTCTATCACTAATATTTAAACAAAAATATAATGCCTAGGTATATTGCTGTATCTATTCTTCAAGGTGATCTGGGGATATGTTCAATTATAAGTTGGTCTTTTGTAGATAAATATTTTAATTATTGTAGATCAATGTGTGTATGTACCTTTAAGAAGCTATCCAATGGCTTCCACAATGTATAAATAACCAGAAAAACGGAAGATGCAAGTGTACTAGTAACCTTGAAAAAGCACCTTGAATACCAGCTTGAGTAGGCACACAGTTTATTGAAGCCGAACAGTTCACAGCAAAACACACAATACTATAACGCTGAAATATAGTGCCAATACGTTTTCGTCCTAAACTTCATCAGATAATTAGGTATCCTGTTTGTCAACTATGTTAGAGGGAGATGAACGACATAGTGTCAGAAGTGGCATGTCTAAAAGGACATGGTGTCAGAACAGGCATGTCTAAAGGACATGGTGTTAAAGGTGACATGGCTAAAACAACTTAAGGCACTTGCTTGGAACTGGTGTAATATACAGCAGTGAATCATCCCTAAAATGTACATATTTCACAAAACAGGTCAGAAATGAATTTCAGGTATTAAAACTTGCTCAGCACTATTTCTTTTTAGAAAATATGAAACAAGGCATACAGAACATTCTAAATGGTATCTGCATAAACCAGTATATTTGATATTGATAAAATATTCAAATTACTATGGCAAATCTTTGAAATAAAGTCTGAATTGTATAAAACTAATAAAATAAGGGGAAACGACTGCATTTTCGCAAAACATGTATTTTTGTATTAGTCAAAGATATCCGAGTTAACAAGGATATAGGGAATCTCCAAACTCTGACTCCCATGCATTTGGTTTTGTGAAGGGTAGATCACGCCTGCTCAACCTGGTTGACTTCTTTGAGTCAGTCACCAGAGCTGTGGATGAGGGCAAGGCAGTTCATACAGCCTACCTTGATCTGGCCAAGGCGTTTGATACCATTCCCGACTCAGGAATTATTGATAGACTCACCAAACTAGGCATAAACCCCCATATCACGAGGTGGGTTGTAAATTGGCTCACAGATAGAGCCCACAGTGTGAAAGTAGCAGACTCCAAGTCAGACTGACGACCAGTCACGAGTGGAGTCCCACAGAGATCGGTCCTGGGTCCAATCCTGTTTGGCATCTACTTCTCAGAAGTCCAGACCAACAGGGAGGGACTCTCGCTGATAAGATTCACTGACAATTGCAAGCTGGGAGCCATTATTAACTCCCCAAGCCATGTAGACATCCTACAGAAAGGCCTCACTGAGACCAACGACTGGTGTCGAAACCATGACCTTAAGCTTAATGCCAAAAAATGCGTCGTCATTCCCTTTGGGAAAAACTCAGTTTCCACTAATTGCCACATTGATGGTAGCCCACTGAACACTGAAGGCATTATAAGAGATCTGGGAACACAGGTTAACAGCAACCTCTCCCTCGACCACCACATTGCCACTGTGGTCAGAAAGTCCTTCTGTGTGGTACATCTCATTACCAAGAGTTTTGCATCCAGGAAGAAAGAGGTCATCATTTCTCTCTACTCTTCTCTCATTAGACCAATCATCGAGTATAATGCCCCATTTGGCATGTACCTCACTAAACACCTGCAACAGCTGGAAAGGCCACAAAAGTACCTCACAAAGAGGATCCTAGGCCTTAAACACATGTCCTACATGGACACACTCAAAAAACTCCAGCTTTTCTCTGTCTCATATCGTCTATTAAGAGGCGATCTCTGCTTGACTTACAAAGCCATGTCTGATCCAGCCCTGTTAGAAATGTTACACCTAAAGAAATCCCAATCCCTCCGTACCACACACTCCAGGAACCTCAATCTCTTTACCACAATCAACAGAACATGCTGGAAGGACAGGTTCATAACCCAGAGACTGCCCATACTCTGGAATAGACTTCCCATACATGTCAAGCAGAGCACCTCATTGGCCCTTTTCAAGAGAAATCTTGATGAGTGGATGGGAAATAGAAAGTTCATCCCAGGGATCACTCCGGTGGCTCTACCTGATAGAGGCACCAGGAACTATTGGCGGCATGATGCCAGGGCACTTCTATGGGCTAGGCTTGTAAAGGCTCCAGGCCGTTGGCCTAGTACACACCTATGAACCTATGAGTTATCAGAAGTGTATAACGTGTTTGCATGTTTGTGCAGTGTTACAGTAAAGTTATTTTGCAAAGTACAGCCATTATAGGGCATATTTCACAGAATACAGTCATTACAGAGCATTTTTCGCAAAGTACAGTATTTTGGAGAGGTTATTGTGCATTTGAGAGTTATTATAAGCTCACAGGACAGTTTGTTCATGCATAATTACAAGGGTCATATTTTCAGTCTGTTTGTGCATACTTTGTGGGCTTCACCACCCCCCACCCCCAATGAGACCCATAGTCTCAGAAAAACAATGGGCTACTACAGCAATCTCAAAATATTTAGACCAGCAACTTAAACCTCTATTGAAACACAGTATGTCCTATATTTTTAGAGTCATTGAGAATGTTTTTGGATATGAATATGACAAATGTGTTGTTTGTAACTATGGACATCAAGTTCTTATTTATGGTAATTCCTAACAATATAGGTATTGAATGTGTTAGAGAATTTCTAGTTAAGCACAGCACTTTTACAGCAAATAAAATCTCACTGCTATGTTCTCTACTGGAGATTGTTCTGCAAAATAATGTTTTCATGTTTGGGGGTGATGTGTATCATCCGACTTCAGGAGTAGCGATGGGCACACCTGTAGCAAATAGCTATGCTAACATAGTGTGGGCTAGATGGGAAGAATGTACTATTTTTGATTCTAACAAAAATGAATATTGTAATAGTGCTTTAAAATTAATGCACTATAAATGTTTTGTAGATGACATAGTATTATTGTGGAGAGGTAGCAAGTAGGCATTGGAGCTATTTGTTGAACATCTGCAAAATAGCACCAGCTTCCTTAAGTTTGAAATGTCTTGCTCAGTAGAGGAAATTACTTTCTTGGGTGTTAAACTGATGAATATTGATAGTAAAATTCATACATCTATATATAGGAAAGAGGTATAAGCAACTAGATATGTACATAATTCCAGTATGCACCCCACTCATGTTTATAAGGGGGTAATAAAAAGTCAATTCTTGAGAGCCAGTAGGCAAAACACCACTGAAAAAGACTGAAGAAGGGTTTGCAGCAGAAATTACTACTATGACACAGGACTTTTTGGCAAGAGGTTATAGTAGAGATCTATTAACTAAGAATATAGAATATGTTAAATCTGAAAGGCCTAGTGTGGCTAGACCATATTTACTTAGAGAAGGCAATAACGCCCAGAAGAACAGCCTGGTGAGAGAAGCTGGGTTTAATAAATTAGGATATATGATGAAGTAGAACAGACATTCTAGGCAGATTCAGTCCATAATTAAAAGAAATTGGACTGTTCTTAGTTCTGATGTTAATGTTAGGAAAATAGTAGGAGAAAAGCCTTATTTTATATATAAGAAAGAGAAGAACCTCAAACAACTTCTTTGCTATAAAGATTTTTATAAAAATGAAGAGCTACATAGATTTAACAAGGGGACAGTCCCCTGCTATAATGGCACCTTTTGTAAGTTCATTAATATGGAAACAGGATTTATATATCCTATAACACAAGTTAATTTTATTTTTAAGGCATTTGGGACGTGCAATAGTGAAAATTTAGTTTATTTGGCTAACTGTGAAAAAGTTTTGTGTTTTTACATTGGAAAAACTAACTGTAAATTCAAGGAGAGAATTGCATCCCACTTATCTGATATAAGAAGGGGGGGTTTGAGACAAATGCACTTAGTAAGCATATTTTACATTGTGGAAATGAACATGCACTTAAATTTAGGATACCGCAGAGAGTTTGCAAAAACAAGAGGGGGGACATTGTGAATGCCACAGAGAGAGCAGAATACAAATGGATAAACTTTTTTAGATCTGGTGTCTATCCAGGGCTTAATAAAACTAATAGTGTTAAACCCATTTTGAAATTAAGACAAGCATATGTTAAGAGTATTACAGTTGTCCTGGAGTTTTTTAGGCAGTAATGAAATTTGTTAAGTTGACCATTGTTTTAATGAAATTTTTTTTTTGTGAACTAGGCTTAGTCAACTATATTAATTATGTAAATTGTATAATTATATAATGTGTTTGAGATATGTTATGTGATTGGCTGATGTTCTATATAAGCTTGAAGTAATAAATCCTGTTTTACATGGATGGTTGTGCTGTGCCTTTTGTTACTGGATTTAATTTTGTGTTGGTTCACCAGTACGTTTAGCTGTTCTACACCTGCTTCCTGGAATTTGTGGGCGTGGCAGACAGATTTCAAAAACCCATTGCACTTGTCTTTGACAGTAATATTGCAGAAAACTGGAGAGTGTTTGAGCAAGAGTATGACATTTTCATACATGATACATTTTCTGATAAAAATGACCCTAAAAAAGGCATTTATTCTGCTTAATTTAGCTGGGTCAGAAGCCATAGAAAGGGAACATTAAATTGTGTGTGCACTTGCTATCTATGCAGGAGAGGGGGAAAACAATAATATTGTTCTACCTGCTGAGTCAAGGGAGGACCCTGAGTGCTTAAAATGTAAATTTAGAGAAATGTGTAACCCCCAGACAAATGTTACTATGGAAAGGCACTTATTTCACCCAAGTGATCAAAAGCCTGGTGAACCTTTTGCAGCATATGTGACTGACCTAAGAAATAAAGTTGAAACGTGCAGATTTCGTGATTTAAGGGATGGGTTGATAAAGGACAGACTTGTGTATAGTATTAAAGATAATGCTGTGAGAAAGATTTTGCTTCGTGACAGTGATTTAACTTTGAATAAGGCCATTGAGATTGGTCAGATATATGAGCTCATAGAAAATCACACAAATATGCATACAAATGAGAACAGCTCTAGAGGGCACAGTGATAAAGCTCATGTTGATAGTATGCAGCACATAGTAAAAAGAAATGGCCCAAGTACATGGTAGCAACTGTAGCCCCTGCAGCACTCACTGGTAAACCCCACAGCCTTCTTGCAAATTCCAGAGTTTATACAGTCTCAGTGAAGCGTAAGAGTGAGTCAGCAAGCTCAAAGCATGGGCCCCAACCTAGTGTCATTGCCAACTGTTGTATTTGCAGTGGAAGCTATGAATGTAAAAAGAAAAAATGTTTAGCTTTTGGTCAGCAATGCCACAAATGCAATAAATGAAATAATTTCAAAAGGTTTTACAAATCAAAAGGCCCACATTCTTTTATTAAAAGGGAACATTTTAAGAAATGAGCTGATCAATTACAGAGCTGCAACAATACTCTTTATATTGATGCTGTGTCAGGGCTTCATGAAACAGTTAATGCAGTAGATTTAAGAGAAAAGAATGAAGCATTTTGTACTGTTCAGATAAATGGCAAACCTATAGAGCTCAACGTTGATACAGGTTCCAAGTGCAATGTTTTATCAGCAGAAACATTTGCTAGAGTGTGTCATGGTGAAAGGCTTGATTTGGCAAGGTGTGCAAAGCTTGTTGCTTATGGAGATGAAGAAATTGAAAATGAAGGCTCAGTGGTGCTTTCATGTTACACTGCCTAAAGAAGCTACGACTTATTATTCTCTGTGGTCAAGAGACACGTCCAGTCATTATTAGGGCTCAGAGACAGTTTGAAAATGGGATTGCTTTCATTTAATAAGGAAATCCACCAAGTTAGCTTAAAAAAAATGCTACTCTAATTTCGGCCAACATGTTTTTTCTACCTATGCTGATCTTTTCAAAGACAAATTAGGAAAACTTCCAGTTGTGTAGTTGAAGTTAGATCCAGAGGTTAGTCCAGTTACCAGGCCAGCACGAAAATTTCCAGTAGCCATGCTGGACAGAGTCAAAGAAGCTGAGCTAGATAAAATGGTGTGACAAGGTGTGATTTGTCCAGTTGCAACTCCAACTGAGTGGGTATCTTCCATGGTGGTAGCTCATAAGAAAAGCTCAGATGACATCAGAATATTTACTGATCCACAAGATTTGAACAAAGCATTAAAAAGACCTCATCATCCAAGGCTCATAGTCAAAGAAGTCACAGCCTTGATGTCAAATGCCACTGTTGTTTTTGTCTTAATGCAAAGAGTTTATTTTGGCAAATTCATCTTGACAAAAAAAAATAATCATTGCTCACTATGTTCAGTACTTCTTTTGGCAGGTACAGATTTTTGACAATGCCAGTTGGGATAAATTCTGGAAATCTTTCAATGTACAATGGAGCAAATTTTTTCTTGGTATCCTTGTGCTATTACAGTAGATGACATACTAGTAAGATGTAGTGTGAAGCTGAACATTGCAGAAACCTCAGAAAAGTTCTAGAAAGGGCATGCCAAGGGAATCTTAAGCTCAATCCACAGAAATACAAATTCAAGCTACAAGAAGTTACTTATGCTGGCCATTTATTTACCAGCACAGGCCTATGACCAGACCCTTCTAAGCAAACAGCCATTCTCGAGATGCCAGCTCCAGACAATGTTCAAGCCCTGCAACATTTTCTTGGCATGGTTAACTACCTAGGCAAGTTCATTCCAGACTTGAGCCAACTTTCAGCACCACTCAGAGAACTGACATGTAAAGATGTATCATGGTCTTGGTTAGAGCAACCCCAAAGAGTATTTAATGTCCTGAAACAAAAAATTGATAGTCCACCAACTCTCAGATACTATGATGTTCACAAGCCAGTTACACTTTCATGTGATGCTTCGAGATTTGGTCTTGGTGCAGTCATTATACAAGAGGATCAACCTATTGCCTTTGCATCGAGAACTTTTACCCAAACTGAAATGCAGTATGCCCTGATTGAGAAAGAGTTTTGGCAATTTTGTTTGCATGTTCGAAGTTCCATGATTAGGTTTATGGTAGACCTATCCAGATCGAAACAGACCACCAACCTCTAGTCACAATCTTATGAAAGCCTATGCATTCAGCTCCAGCCCAACTTCAATGTAGGATGCTGAGATTGCAAAAGTATAATTTTAATCTTGTTTAAAAGAATGGCAAATTATTTTATCTTGCTGATGCATTATCCAGATCACCCAGAAACACCACAAAACAGCATAAGAATGAAAACTTGATTCTGAAGTCATGGAAGTGAGACATTTTTCTTCCACATGTCTTGATGAGTTGAGAAATCACACAGCCACAAATCCAGGTTTACAGAGGTCAACCACGTTATCAATCAAGGATGGTAATCAAAGCAATCTAATTTACCTCAAGAAGTACAACCTTATTTTCCATACAGAGATGGGATGTCATCTGACAAAGGTATCATTATGAAAGGTTCAAAAGTAATTGTTCCAATGTACTTGCAACCAGAGTACATTACTATCTTGCATTGTGGTCACCCAGGAACTGATTCTACCAAAATAAGCACAAGAGAGCTAGTATTTTGGCCTTCTATGTCTCTAGACATTGAGAGAACACTTTTATCTTGTTCTGTGTGTAATATTACTAAGCCACATCAACAGAAGGAACTGCTTCAGCTTAAGATTCCAGAACTACCTTGGTCGACAGCCACCAACATCTTTGAGTGGAATGGTCAACATTATTTGGTGTTAGTAGACTCTTACTTAAATTGGTTTGAGATTGACCTACTTCCTAACCTAACATCCAGTACTGTCATTACTAAGATGAAGCATCATTTTTCAGTACATGGTAGCCCGCACAAAGTTATTTCTGGCAATGGCATGCAGTTTACAAGCCAACAGTTCAAAAGATTTGCTGAAATGGGACTTTACTCATGCCAAAAGTAGCCCTGGGTACCTGTAGTCAAATAGTTTGGCAGAATGTGCAGTTCAAAGTACAAAACAGTTACTAGAGAAGTCAAAATGAGATACTAGTGATGTTTTCCTGAATCTTTTGAATCTCAGAAATGTTTCTTGTGATAAACATCTTGGTTCACCTGCTCAGAGACATCTGTCGAGAGAAACCAGAACCACATTACCAATCAGTAGTCACTTGTTGGTTCCATGTGTTAAGAACAACAGGTCAGTGAAAACCATTCTGTTGAAGAAGCATTTAACCCAGAAGTCCTACTATGATAAAACCAGCAAACCGCTCAATCCATTACGAGAAGAAGTACTAAGGATGGAAACATCCAGAAGTTATGATCGGATTGGTGTTGTGAAGAATATTTGCCTAGAGCTGAGATCATATATTGTGGAATCACAAGGAGCAGTCTTTAGGTGGAATTGGAAACATTTGAGACCGATGTCCGAGCCTATACCACAGCACATAGCCTGTGAGAAAGACTCTTTTATCTCAGAGTGAGTTGTCTGGTGTTCCAATTCCAGAGGAAGTTTCAGAGGATATTCTCATTCCTTTGATGACTCTAGAAGTTCCTGAGATTAAATGTTCACCGAAGACTGTCCCTTTTGATAAATTTGGTCCAGATTGTTATGTTATGAGATATGGTCGTATCTCTAAACTCTGTAACAGATACAAAGCAACTTGGACATGAACATTGTGTTTAGTTTCTAATGTCTATAGTAATGCATGTCTAACTCTAATGTTTTTACAAAGGGCAATCTTTTTTAAGAGGGCAGATGTAGATCAATGTGTGTGTATGTACCTTTAAGAAGATATCCAAGGGCTTGCACAAGTATATAAATACTGAGCATGTGCAAATCTGACTGCCATTTTGTAGTAAGTTGTTAAGATGTAAGCATGTATGTATGTAAGGTCTGTCTAGTAACTGAATACAGTAGGGGAGGGCCAGTAGAGTTATTCCTGGAATATAAGGAATTACTCTGGCAGCTTAGAAGCAATGTCACCAATAAGCCTGGGTTAAATGAAACAGTGTCAATATCGAGTTATCTCAAACTGAAGTCTGAATTTCATGTTTAGTGTAGTGTCATAAATATTATTAGAAGGAAAAGTTTCATACTGTCTATGAACATTACAATGACCTGTATGTTAAATTTTATTTTTATATAAGGGGGTGGTGGGGTTTTGACTTTTGTAATATGCCCATCCAAGCATTCACATGAGTTTTAGGTTAAAATAATTTACAACATGTTTATTCATGAGCATTGTGACGTTCTGATTTTAAAAGGTTTTTATCCAATGGTACAACATATTTTGATCATGTGAGTTAAATGGACTTGGATAATTAATGATTTTATTCTGAAGAAGTCTTGTGGCGAATGATTGACGAAAGCGCTAAATTGTATTAAAACAGTCTGTGGTTTGATTGCCAGCGTCTTTGCCTTTTTACTTCTTGGTTTGTTTGCATTGCTGGCTAGTGAGTTTTTATGGAGCAAGGAACTGGCATCATTGCCACTGGCTCAGTTCCCATACATGAGTTGACTATTTCAATTGGGAACTTGTCAGCACTGATTGAGGTGCTGACTGCACAAGTTACAGATCTCGGAAGGAACCTATCGGGGTTATCTACAAACTTAGCCCAACCTGGTTACTTTCTACAGGCTATGAGTGGTTCGATGAGTGCTTCTATTCCTCCAGGACAGGGCAGCCCTATTTCTACAGCAACACAAGCAAACGGCTCATCTGTTGGCTGCAACACTATAGGAGGTGGGAACAACAATGACGGAGGTAACGCTATGAACGTTACCTCAGTTCTTTCCCTTTTGGAATGGATTACCAATGGTTCACAATGCGATTTTGGGTTGGACAACAACAGAACAGTTCATGGAACTGTAGACTAACAAATTAAGGGTTTTGAAAAAGAAGTAATGAAGCTACGTAAGCTTCAAGTTGAGAACTGCTATTTAAAGGAATGTGTTCGTCGACAACAGATACCGAAGGGACTCAGGACTTGGAAATTTCCTACAGGTTCTGTTGCTGGATCGGATTTACACAATGAACTACTTACTATGTTCAATAGACATGGTTGTGAGTTACTTGATGTACTCATTAGAGATAAAAAAATGAATGATTTAAAAACAAGGATTGATGTGATTAATGAAGGTTTACACAATGATTTATTGTTTCAGAGCAAAATTAACGAATACAATGCTGTGTTGGTCAATATTGATAAAGTTATGGTAGTGTTAAAAAATAAAAAAGGCAAAAAATTGGAAAGGGATAGGGTAGACTATGAGCAAGGGAGGGTATATCCCGTACCCAATAACAACAGTATTGGTTTTGAAGAAAGGGAGGGGTTTAGTCACTCCACAGGGGATCCTAATATGGTAGATGACAATATGAGTGAGGTGAATGAACAGGCAGTCCCTTTAGAGGCACCACTGAGGAGATCAGAGCGTCTCCAGATTCGACAACAACAACATTACCAGGAGAGGGCCGGGAACGGCAATTTCCAGAACTACCACAACAGGGGCAGACCATACAGGGGGAGGGGGAGAGGGATGCCGAACAGTTGGTAGGTGGTGACACAGGATTAATGTGTGACATCATTATAAATGAGGCTGGAGATTTTAAGATACACAACTACAGTAAACTAGAAGTTGATGCACTATGGGTCAACCTCTTTCAAAAAGGACTGAATTTTGTACCCACTAGTACACCTAGGGTTGATAGTGCTTTACTTGAACTCAAGTTGTTTGTAAGGAAGTTAAATTTTAGAATGTATTTTAACAATGGTGACATGAATTTGCTAAGAAATTCAGGAGAGTGTAGATAAACTAGTATTTTTAACCCACCCTTGCATCCAACTTTGCACGTTTTTGAAAACCTCTGTATGGAACAAATTCGTAATTAACATAACGGAAGAAGAAGGGAAGTTATACATAACTTGTCAGTTACTGAAGTTGATTTGTTAAAAGAGATTAGAGACAGTCGTTCCATTAGAGTTATGAAACCGGACAAGGGTGAGGGTTTAGTCATTATGAATCAAGCAAGATATATAGAAATAATGTTAACACACTTGTATACTGATTCATATGATGAAATTTCTAGAAACTAACTTAATATTTCTTACAGGAACATAGATATTTGTTTACATGACTTGTTGAATGAGCAAATTTCCATTAGTGAACATAACTTCCTTACACAGAATCATCCACGAATTCCCACCATTTTCAGCATCCCCAAGCAGCTGCATAAAAGTATTGAGACCCCCCCCCCTTTTAGATCAATTGTGGATGCAAAAGCCTCTAAAACTTTTAATCTGGCCACATTTATTCATCACAACTTAAAACATATATTGGATCAACACAATCATGTGTTAAAGGATTCCTGGGATCGCCTTAAGAAAATCCAGGGCAATTTGTATAGTGACAATTTGATATTCACTACTATGGATATTAAAGACCTGTTTACAGTCATACCCCATCACGAAGGTATTGACATGTTTTATGAATATTTGTGCA
Organism: Protopterus annectens; assembly: GCF_019279795.1. Taxonomy (NCBI): domain Eukaryota; kingdom Metazoa; phylum Chordata; order Ceratodontiformes; family Protopteridae; genus Protopterus; species Protopterus annectens. Next base: position 1,331,958,822 of record NC_056737.1, read on the forward strand.
CTTTTACATCATTGGGGTACTCTAGGATCCTGATGTACAGGACCCTTATGGAGTTGATTTTACAATCATTTTTATCATTTTTGAAAACCAGTTATTTAAGCAAAAAAACGGGAGTTGCAATGGGGGCGGCCTGTGCCCCCCATTTGTGAATATTGTTTTGACTCAGTGGGAACTGACCACAGTGTTTGAAAATGAACTTTTCAAGCATTGTAGATTCTATGGGAGATATTTGGATGACCTGTTAATTTTTTGGGACGAGACAGAAGAACAACTAGAGCAATTCTTTTGGTTCCTGAACTCAAGTACAGACTTTCTAAAATTTACTATGGAACAAAATTGTGAGTCCATTAATTTTTTGGATATTACTATAAGGACTTACATAACCACAGGTTTACCTCCACATTGTAAAGAAAACCTACATATTCTAATACCGTGCTATATTTTGACAGCTGCTGTACATCAGAAAAAATCCCTGGTAAAAGGACAGGGTGTACGATTAGCAAGGATGATAAGTGATTATGCATCATTCCTACATGAGATAGATCAACTGAAGGGAATGTTTAATAGAAGGGGTTACCCTAAGACATTTGTTGATTCCATCTTGAATGAAGTAATAGCAAAAAGGAACAGTGGCCACTTTTTTTTCCACTTTTGGGTACCTCCTTGAATACTTTTCCCATCAATACCACTGGGACATTGGCCATAGACACTAGGAAAGTGGAGACGACCACCTACAATGATGCTATGATTCTTATTTTTAATCCCTTCTACTACAACATTAAGGAAATTCTGTACAACAATTGGACAATACTTACCACTGATGAATCTTGTATGTCAAGATTCCGGGAAAAATCTTGTATTGTCTACAGGAGGGATACAAGTGTAAAGAGTCTATTAGAATGCAATTGTCTGGTTAAAAGGGAGGGACACATATAAATGTGGACATTGTTCACAATGTCCATTTATTTTAGAGACCAACATCATCAACATCAGTGGTTATGGTAAAGTCTATTTGTCAAAAATGTTCAATTGCCAAAGTAAATGCCTTGTTTATATTGCAATTTGTCAAGTACGTAATTGCTTCTATATAGGAAAAACTATCACTGCATCAAACAAGCGTATTTATCAGCATGTTTATGACATTAGGAAGGGTAATGGCAATAATGCACTGGCCAAACATATAGGAGAATATCCACAGCACAACTTTAAGTTTGCTGTACTAGAACAAGTGCACACTGAATACAGTAGGGGAGGGCCAGTAGAGTTATTCCTGCAATATAACGAATTACTCTGGCAGCTTAGAAGCAATGCCACCAATAAGCCTGGGTTAAATGAAACAGTGTCAATATCGAGTTATCTCAAACTGAAGTCTGAATTTCATGTTTAGTGTAGTGTCATACATATTATAAGAAGGAAAAGTTTCATACTGTCTATGAACATTACAATGACCTGTATGTTAAATTTTATTTTTTATATAAGGGAGTGGTGGGGTTTTGACTTTTGTAATATGTCCATCCAAGCATTCACATGAGTTTTAGGTTAAAATCATTTA